>NC_033644.1:7171803-7173402 GCF_001540865.1 Ananas comosus
CACCAGTGCGATCAGCACCTCGGAGACAACAAAGCTACACTTTCGATTCATCTCGATCGACCACGGATTCACAACAAAATCCAACCTTCTTCCAATAGAAGGAAACACACACACAAATACATATAAAACATGTATTTTTGGATTTTCTCGAAATTCGTGCGTCAAACTCAAAATCCATCAGCGCCAATAGTTCCAGAACAGCTGAACCGGTTGAAACGAGCTATTGGACTGATATGAACGGAGTCCGATACGCACCAGAAGCCAACTCTACTCCGTGGCTTCTCCGGAAAATCGGAGTTACTATTCACTTAAGTGAAAACTAAAAATCGCGTATCTTCTCCATTTTAGCTCAGTTTCTCCTGAAACTTGACGAGTGCTTATGTAATTAAATTACACACATAAACATCATCAACAGAGAGTTTAGTTGCACTGTCAAAAATCTCAGTCCTTACAATATGGCACTTGGGTATGATTCAATACGTGACATCACTCCTCTTGGAGACAAATGGAAGATCAAAGTTATGCAGCCCAGGTGGAGGACTCTACGGCAGCTGACCGAGTGGTGGCAGGTATCACTTTGATTTCTGGCATTAGAGTTCGCACTCTTTTTGATACCGGTGCATCGCATTCCTTTGTTAGCCGAGCATTTGCACAGTTACATGGTCTAGAGTTAGGAGCGTTGTCTCAGACACGAGAGGTGCAGATCCCAGACCATATTTTGTAGGTTGTGGAGTGTTGTTGGTCATGCCCGGTGCAGCTAGACTCGTGGATTATGCCCGCAGACCTGTTGGTGTTAGGGCAGCTGCAGGACTTTGACGTCGTGCTCGGTATGGATTGGCTGGCGCGGTATTATGCTACGATCGACTGTGGAGGGAGGACGGTGACGTTCCGCGAGCCAGGCCAGGAGGAGTTTACTTTCAGAGGCTGCAGGAGCACGCTGTTTGCCACCTGGATATCTTCGGCGAGGGCTCGATAGATGCTGAGTAGCGGGTGTATCGCTTTCCTAGCGACGGTTGTGGAGATACCTACGGCGGCGCCAGGACTCGAGGATATCCCAGTAGTCCGCGAGTTTTCGGATGTATTTCCCCCTGAGTTGATGTCGTTGCCGCCGGAGAGGGAGATTGAGTTTGTGATTAATGTAGTTCCTGGAACTGCACTAATTTCGAAGGTACCTTATCGGATGGCGCCGGCAGAGCTGAGGGAGCTAAAGGCGCAGCTGCAGGATTTGATGGATAGAGGGTTTGTGAGACCCAGTGTTTCGCCTTGGGGAGCGCTAGTGTTGTTTGTGAAGAAGAATGATGGTTCACTTAGGCTGTGTGTGCATTACCGGGAGCTGAATAAAGTGACCATCAAGAATAAGTATCCCTTGCCGCGTATTGATGATTTGTTTGATCAGCTGCAGGGATCTTATGTCTTCTCGAAGATTGATCTCCAGTCAGGTTACCACTATTTGAGGGTGAGGGCCGAGGATGTTCCCAAGACGGCTTTTCGGACTCGATACGAGCATTATGAGTTCACGGTGATGCCTTTTGGATTGACGAATGCCCCTGCCGCATTTATGGATTTGATGAACAAAGTGTTCAAGCCGTTCTTGGATAG
>NC_033644.1:7174388-7177701 GCF_001540865.1 Ananas comosus
TGAGTTCACGGTGATGCCTTTTGGATTGACGAATGCCCCTGCCGCATTTATGGATTTGATGAACAAAGTGTTCAAGCCGTTCTTGGGTAGATTTGTGGTAGTCTTCATCGACGATATCCTGATTTACTCCCGGAGTGATGCTGAGCATGAGGAGCACTTGAGGATTGTGCTACAGCTTCTGCAAGAGAAGAAGTTGTATGCCAAGTTAAAGAAGTGCGAGTTCTGGCTACGGGAGGTTGCTTTCTTGGGCCACGTGATTTCAGCTAAAGGCGTAGCAGTGGACCCGAGGAAGATTGAGGCAATTAGAGATTGGCCTAGACCGACGACGGTGACTGAGGTACGGAGTTTCCTGGGACTGGCAGGATATTACCGTCGGTTTGTGGAAGGCTTTGCGAAGCTTTCCACACCCCTCACACGCTTGACGCGGAAGGGGATTCGTTTTGTCTGGAGCGACGACTGTCAGAGGAGCTTTGACGAGTTGAGACTGAGGTTGACGTCGGCTCCTATTCTTGCCCTTCCAGTGATGGGGGATGGATTTGTGATTTATAGTGATGCATCGCACAGTGGACTTGGTTGCGTGCTGATGCAGCATGGTAGGGTGATTGCTTATGCTTCACGGCAGTTAAAGGATTATGAGAAGAATTACCCTACGCATGATTTGGAGCTTGCCGCGGTGGTTTTTGCTTTAAAGCTCTGGCGGCATTACTTGTACGGTGAGCACTGCGAGGTTTTCACTGATCATAAAAGTCTCAAGTATCTGTTCATACAGAGGGAGCTGAACCTGAGGCAGCGCCGGTGGTTGGAGTTTCTGAAGGACTATGACATTAGTATTCAGTATCATCCCGGCAGGGTGAATGTAGTGGCAGATGCGTTGAGCAGGAAAGCAGCGCAGAGCCTGAGTTTGACGATCACTGAGCAGAGACCCCTACTTGAGGAGCTGCAGCGGCTGGGACTCGAGATAGTACCCCCTGGGTCTACGGCGAGGCTGGCGTCTCTAGTTTTACAGCCCACTCTGTTGGATAGGATCCGAGAGAAGCAGAGTGGAGATCCGTACTTGTTGAGGATCAGAGAGCAGTTAGACAGGGGGCAGGTCGAGGGTTTTGCTTTGGACAGTTCGGGAGTACTACGGTACAGGGACCGACTGTGTGTGCCTGTGGATTCTGAGATTCGAGCAGATATTCTAAAAGAGGCTCATTGTTCTCCCTATGCGGTTCACCCTGGGGGAATCAAGATGTATAAGGATCTAAAGGCACGGTTCTGGTGGCATGTAATGAAGAGGAACATTAGCAGATATGTGGCTCAGTGTTTGACTTGCCAACAGGTAAAGGCCGAGCATCAGGTGCCGCTGGCAAGGTTCAGAGTCTGCCAATGCCCGAGTGGAAATGGGAGTACATCACTATGGATTTCGTTGTTGGATTGCCTAGAGCGCAGGGCGGCTACGACGCGATTTGGGTGATAGTGGACAGACTGACCAAGTCTGCTCACTTCCTACCGGTTCAGACTACCTGGTCCAGAGAGAGACTCGCGCAGCTATACTTGGATGAGATCGTTAGGCTGCACGGCGTGCCAGTGTCGATTGTATCAGACAGAGACCCGAGGTTTGTATCCCAGTTTTGGAGGAGTCTTCAGACCGCCTTGGGCACTCAGCTATATTTTAGCACGGCGTTCCACCCACAGACAGATGGTCAGTCAGAGCGGACAATACAGACTCTAGAGGACATGCTGAGGGCATGCGTCCTGGATTTTGGAGGATGGTGGTATCGACATGTGAGCCTGGTTGAGTTTGCGTACAACAACAGCTATCAAACGAGCATTCAGATGGCTCCGTTTGAGGCATTGTATGGACGTAGATGTCGATCCCCCCTGTTTTGGAGCGATGTGGGTGAGCGGAGGACACTTGGACCGGAGATTCTACTTGAGGCTGAGGAAAAGGTGAGAATCGTTCGACGACACCTTTTGGCAGCATAGAGCCGGCAGAGGAGCTACGTCGATATCAGGAGATGAGACTTGGAGTTCCAGGTTGGAGATCATGTATTTCTTAGAGTCTCGCCATCCAGAGGAATACGCCGATTTGGAGTACGTGGAAAGCTTAGTTCACGGTTTGTTGGCCCTTTCGAGGTATTGGAGCGTATCGGACCCGTTGCATACAGGATAGCTCTACCCCCGCGACTTGCTGGCACCCACGATGTTTTCCACGTCTTAGCATTGAGAAGATACGTTTTCGATCCCTCTCACGTGATCGACTTCACTCCACTAGAGATTGGCGAGGATCTAAGATACTAGGAGCGACCGTTGCGGATTCTTGCTCGGGAGACGAAAAATTGCGCAACTGGGTTATCCCGTATGTGAAAGTGCAGTGGAGCAATCACGATGAGCGGGAGGCGACTTGGGATCCTGAGACGGTGATGAGAGAGGCCTATCCCTATCTGTTTGATGCCTGAGCTGAGGTACGTTTCAGTTTCGCGGACGAAACTTTATGTAGAGGAGGAGGATGTGAGATCCCAGGTGTTCTGTTGTGGAGGCTTGTCGGCAGCTCTGGAGAGTGTCGGGACAAGTACGAGTCGCGTTGGCGTCAAATAGACGCAAAACGGACTCCGTGCGACTCGAGGGCAGCTTATAGCGAAGAGAAAATTTGCAAAACTGCAGATTTCTCTACTTGCTGTACCGGTACAACCAGCGTGGCTGTACCCGTACAACCAGCGTGCACTAGTTTAGGTGCTCTCGGGTTGGCTCTTGTACCGGTATAGGAGCCCGTGTACCGGTACAAGAGAGTAGGTAAAGGATGGTTTGGTCTTTCTCAACTTCGTTCATATCACCCTTTCCCCCTCTCTCTATTTAGGCCTGTGTAGATGTAAGGACTGAGATTTTTGCAGTGTAGCTAAACTCTCAGTTGATGATGTTTTTGTGTGTAATTTAATTACAAAAGCACTCGTCAAGTTTCGGGAGAAATTGAGTTAAAACGGAGCTTCTACGCGATTTCCAAGTTTCACTTAAAGTGAATAGTAACTCGATTTTCCGGAGAAGCCACAGTGTGAAGTTGGCTTCAGGCTCGTATCGGACTCCGTTCCTAGCGGTCCAATCGCTCGTTTCGACCGGTTCAGCTGTTCTGGAACTAATGGCGCTGACGGATTTTGAGTTTGACGCACGGATTTCGAGAAAATCCAATAATACATGTTTTATATGTATTTTTGTGTTATTCATTCTGTTGGAATGAAAGGTTGGATTTCGTCGTGAATCCGTGGTCGATCGAGGTGAACCAAAATCGTAGCTTTGTTGTCTCCGAGGTGCTGATCGCACTGGTGCAATCCGTTCG
>NC_033644.1:7180496-7181412 GCF_001540865.1 Ananas comosus
CCCCGTGCTCCGGCGAGCATCCCCGCCGACCGCCGCCGTCGCCTAGCGCCGCCGCTGCAGCCCAGGATGGCCGCTGCTGCCTGGGACAGGGCTCCGCCGAGCCGAGTAGCAGCAGTTGGCCGCGCGCCGCCGCCGCCTGAGACCTGTCTCGCCGCCTTCCCCGGAGCCCAGGTGACCTCCCCCGTCGCCTGTCGCCGTCGCCGAGCGTTGCCGCTGCCGCCACTACTGCTTGCTGGAAACTGAAGGCAACTCGAGCCGAGCCGAGTTGCACGAGCTTCCCCCGCGACGCCTTCGCTCGCAGCCGCAGCCGCAGCCGCACCCGCACCCGAGGCACCCCTCCGGCCTCAGGCGATCCTCCTCCGCCGTCTCGGAGCTCCCCGGCCGCCGCCGTGGCCGCAGGTGCCCTTGGAACCCGAGCCGAACCTGGTGCGGGCTTGGGTTGTTCCACCGCTGCCGCCGCCGCTTCCAGCCGCTAACTGAGGTGAGCATCGTGTTCCTCACCTCCTCCGCACCCATCCCTGGCCCCCGCGCGCGCCTCCATGCCGCCGGAAGCCGGCCGGAGCAAGCTTGCTCCGGCCAAGCCCGAAATAGGGCTTAGTTTGGATGGTTTATTATTCTGAGCTTCCTGAGCCTCCCCAATCTGTACGGAAGGGAGCACGATGATTGTAGCAAATTGCTGATCATCGTGCTTACTTTAGATTCTGCCGGAGAGACTCCGTTCCGCTGTTTTGGCGGTGTCGACCCTGTCGAGCCTGTTTGGCTGTTGTTTTGGGGATTGCGCACGCTTATCCGGCGATCCGAGGCTGTCCTGATGCCTCCGGAGGTGAGCACGGTGATCGTTGGTCTGTGCCGATCACATTGCTCACCTCACTTTGGATCAACAGTGTCCGGTCAGCCCTGTTTGGCGCGATCTTCC
>NC_033644.1:7181437-7195835 GCF_001540865.1 Ananas comosus
GGCAAAAAAGGATAATTCTCGCGCAAAAGTCGGAAGAAAATTATCTTTTGATTACAGTACTCCGTTATTCGAGCCGGCAGTGTGTACTGTTAGAATCACCTACTTCATAGACAGTCGTGAGAGTCTAGAAATACAGAAGCTAACAAACTGAGTTTATACATAGTCCAATCCAAAATAAGAGCTACTCGCACTGTCGAGTTAAGGTATTGACTTCATTATCAAACTCAGAAAGCATGAATTGATTCCTAGCAGGTAAGGATGGAACTCTTAGTTCAGCCGTAAAGTGACGGCTGTGATCTCGCTCGAGCCCTGCTCGATCTTGGATTCTGCTGAGAAGCGTCGTCAGGCTGTAGGACGGAGAAATTCGTCATGGATCATCTAGCAAAACTATAGACGGGTAAGGTTATAGATGGCTGTCTGTCGCGAGTAATATGTTTATTGACAACATTAGTTTCTTGATGCTGCTCCAAACAAACATCGGTCACTCACTATAATGTAACTAAGTGTGTAATCTAGGGAGCAGATGTAGCGAAAAGTAGGAAGGTAAAACTCTACCGCTATCAAGTGAGCTACATCTATTCTGCATAGTATCTACTGGAATCATACCATTCGTGAAATGAACCCAATAATGTAGACCTAATCATAAGACTCGGAGCCCTACTTGAACACACACTCTCCATGATACTTAGTGATCAATAACCCTCTGTGCCGTTGTGGTACTACGTGCAGCGTCTACTGACCAAGCGACCTCATGGCTCGCCTTGAGTGGGACGCTCCCACTCGTAGCGCAACCCAGCCGACACGCCGGCAACGGGCAACACACAACGTCGCTTTTCTGGAGTTATGTCTTCTGTGGCTATTCTGCTATTTCTTTCTCCCTCTCGGCGGTTGTTGAGGGAGAGCCCGATAGCTACTTGTCGCGCTACATACAAGGGCCTTCGGCTTGAAAAGCGCGTGTGGTCGCAACCGATGTGCTCCCGAGCGTAATCGTCTCGCGCCTGACTGCCGCCGTCGCCATAGGCTGGTCATGGTGCCGCTTCTTGAGCCAGATGCCGCTCTGGCTAAACCTAGGAGGGAGCGGTGCCAGCTTGAGCGGCGCAGATGCGTGCAGCTTTGGAGGCCCCCACGCGCCGCTCGCCACTGCGAGCTGTCTCCAGGCGCCTTTACTCGAAGATCCACTGCGGTGACCTCCGACTCGTCGCCTGTCGCGCGGTATAGCTGTAGCTAAGTTTGCGCTGCGCACTCATATACTCGTCTCGGAGATCTGATGTACCCTTTTTCTAAATTGCCTGCATAAAGCTTGAAATGGCAAGATGTTAACTCGAGAGCGGACAGTGTACCTCGGAGTATTTTCATCTGATTGCTTTTATCTCAATTCCAGTCCACAGCTCTCGAGCATTACCTGATTCGCTTAGCACATTGGTCAAATTAGATTTGCAAGTCGTCTAGCCGCACCTCGACATCCAAGGACCCCTCACGGCCTCAGGCGATCCCTCCTCATGCTGTGCGACTAGAATAGGTCTATACACATACGTCGAATTATAATGTCGGGATTGTTGATCCTGGCGTCGCGAACAACGTCTAACCTCAGACAAGGTCTCTCTGGGCAGTGAAGGATTCATGGTGTTGGCAGGTGTACCTTGGAACCAGCGAACTGGTGGCGGCGCGACTGTTTGGGGCTTCATTGTTCCACCAGAACTCGACGCCGGCCGCCTCGCTTACAAGAGACTCCCGACGGCTTCACTCATACCGCTCCTACGAACGACACAAGTCCCAGTTTATCCAGATATTGCGACATGTGATGGTTCGAAGTAGAGATGTACCAGATAATTCACCAAATCCCCGAGTAAGGTTGCTTGGATTCTTTAGAAGTCGAATCCAGACCATGTTTGTCACGTGTTAGTCAGGCGATCGGTTGGTATTATACAGTGATGTGAATGTTTTTCCAGCTGACCTACTATTATTCACTGAATGGAACAACTGGGCGAAGCCCTAGGTGCCAAGGGCAATTCACGTTTAAGGGAAGCTTGGCACGCGCTGCGGTAAATGAGCGCGACGAACTTGGGAAGCTTTGGGTCAGCGTATGATGTCAACCGGCGCCTTGCGGGCAGGCCTTCGCGTTTGCTCCGAAAGCCAAGCTTAGAACTTGGGGTTAAGTTATGGGCGTAAATAAGTTATGTTGGATGAGGTATTATTGGATGTCTGAGGCTGATCTAACTGTTAGTCTTCTTCCCAATTCGGTGTAGCTCGGTAAGTTTGAAGCATCGATGTTGTAGAGGCAAATTGTGTCATCGTGCGATAAACTTACATTTTTATTTATCTGCAGGTAGAGAGTAGAGCTGCCGTTCGCCTAATTTTTTGTTTTTTTTTTGCTCAACTGCGGTTGGTGAGATCGGACAATTCCATGGTCTGTATAGTCCTCGTTGTGGGCAGTTTCTTGGTGTTGTTCTTGGGGCTGAGGCGATTAGGATCGCGCACGCATAATTAATCTGTAACATTTCGATGAAGTTCTGCTAAGTCTCTCTAGATTGATGTAAAAGTTGGTTGGATATGATGACATCAAGAGAGATTTATTAAAGTTGTCACCGCGTTTTGTCTCTAGCCTTTTTAATGTTATTGTCAACATTTTAATGTTGACTGTTGTCTGGACATTGAGCTGGGAGAGATGTAATTTATGAATGGGCGCAAGGTATGTCAGTTATCAGTCCTTAAATTCACCCCAGCTCACGCATACCATCGATGCTTCAGAGAGGTGAGTACGGTGATCGATATGGTCATGTGATGATCTCCAGATTGCACAAATCTCGCCTAATTCATCTAAACATTTAGGATCTCAAAGCAGTGTCCGGTAGCCCTGTTCGTTATGAATCGACAGCAACGATATTCAAGGTACCGATCTGCAAGACTAAGACTCGATAACGCTTGTCGCTTGCGAGCAGCATGACATACTTTCGTGCGGAGTCTGGCTCCGAAATGTTAGCCCAGTTTCGTCCCACGAATCTCTACTCGCCTCGCCAATCCTGAGAAAAAGTTGGGATAGGGGGGAGTGTGAACTTAGTCGTCAGACTACTTTATGACTAGCACGGTGGTCGCGTACGGGCACAGACCCGATGTACGGCGAGGACGTTATATCCTCCAAGTTACTGTGTCCGCGGAACTTAGAGGTCCTCAGTTTGTGAGAACGATGTCATAAGGATCGCCGATTTACATAATAATGAATGGATTTTTATTGTAAACATAGGGTGCTTTTGTGCCAATTGGTACACATTTGACGGGGGATCATTAACTGAAGTAGGCATGGTAGAATGCAATATGCAAGGTACGGGTCAGTTAGAAAATACAGTACAATATATGAACTGAATGACATATATATGAAAGAAAGTCTACAATAAGCTACTGCACATGAACAACTGAGTGTATACATGTGCTTAGTTTGACCTCTTGAACTGATTATGCCACATGATCCGGTAGCTTTGTGCGAAAATCGACGAGTCGAATATTCGCGGTGCAGATTTTTGTTCGGCGGAATTGAGACGATAGAGAAACCTACGCAAGTTGTTGGTATTCTCGGATCTCGTGTATTTCATCTATTCAAGCGTGGTATTATGCGATTAGTTTGTGTCGGATCGAGGATTGAGTTCCAGAGCAACCTTCATTAGGTCTTAACCACCCTAATATTCGTGTTGGTTCTCGGTCTAAGTGAGGTCGATGTACTCAGCGAGATGAAGAACGAAACGCACAGAGTGTGTGCGATATTCGCTGTAAAGGCTGTTAGCGCCAAAAGAGAAGCACCGCACTCGGAGCCCTTCATCGGGGGGTCGGAGTGTAAACGCTGCAGCGAGCTTTTATTTTCGGGATTATAATTATCGCAGATAATTACACCCCATCGTCGCGGCTAGGAATCTTGAGGACCGCCTCGGTGTTATATGTTGATAGTACGTTGTGCCGCCTGCAAACATCAAATTGAGGACTGTTTTGGTTGTGGATCAATGAAGATATGATGGCGCACGAGAGACTACGCCAGCTACGAGTCGGCCCAATGAGTCGGTGACAAATTCACCGCCCTCGGGCAAAAGCTCTTTGGAGGCGACACCTCTAGTGTAGGTCCCGTCATGGCGAATTCCTCGGTATGTGAAGCATCGTGGATTTTCAGAGGGACATTCGAAGCTGACGCGTATTTATCAGTCGGTAATCGGTATTGGTGAAATACATATTTCATGATGAATTGTTTTGGTGGGGACGTGTGGTACTGTGAACTTATTCAGTTGTTTGCGGTTAGAATTACACAAACCCCTCGGTGGTACCTCGTATAGGTCCATGTCGGACATTCTTAAGTGCAGTCATGGAGACAGCACGTCGAAATCACCGTGTATGCAGGTGGCTAACATAAGGTACTCAACGATCGAACGCCAGTCGAACCGTAGTGTCAAGAGTAATAGGTCATAACTAGGAATCTCGAGTGCTACCGACGTCCGGCCACTTAGCCGAGTCGAATGGCTCCTCTCATGGGTACACTCGCATTAACTCTCTATTAGTCGTTGTACTAGTCGCACAATAGTCTATAGAAGCTGATGTGCAGTATGAAACGCGATCGTCTAAATATATCATGATTATACAATGACTCAGTTACAGCGATTAGCAGGAATGCATACGATTACGTAATCCCATAGAGTAAAGTCGAACGACGGAGATGAGAGACCAAATCAGAAAGGCAGTATCTATCTATATAGGTAGTCATAGCGAGATTACTTACCAATAGTGCAATTAACAGAAGTCTGTTGTACCAACTAGTGCATTCAGTATCTGTTGAGTTAGTTTCGGTCGGTCGTCAAATCTGATATTGGCCTATAGAATATTAATCGGTGTCTGTTTGGACTTAGTTTCTCGTGGGTTGTGCATACCTCACGGTATCTGCTTGAACCTGGTATATTAGTTGTCTGTGCATATTACCATACATCGCTTCGATGACTATGAGGTTCGGGTGTGTGTATAAAGAAATTGTACCGCTGAGCGGGTTGGATTGTCGGTAGGTGGCTGACGTAATTCGGATTTATGATATACTCTGGGGACATATTTTCGTCGGTTGTCAGTGCGTATAATGTTATGTTGAATTAGTAGTTAGTGCTTGTATAATTCGTAGGGATTTGAGTGGTTCCCTCTTTAGTTGACCTGATAGTTCGTTCTTGTGTTCATATAGTTTGATGACCTTTGGTCGGTTTGCCCCGAGGGGCGGTTGATTGTCGGGGTGGCGAGTTTGGCTATTGATCATATCTGCATTGATCGCCGCAGCTCGAGTGCATTTCACGATTACACCGGCGGTCTGTCCACGCTAGGGGGTGTCCTTTCCGGAAAAGTGGTCGTACATGATCCGTGAGCCCAGCGTGTTCTTCTTTGTTGGCTAGGGTTACATGCAGTGCGAGCAGGTTGTGGCTTTGCCTGAGGTCCTGTAGACCGACCGGCTGTTTAGATTGGGTATGGTTGGATACTGTGTCGGTTGTTGTATAGAGCTATATAGTTGGTTGATGCATACATATTGTAGTCATTTGGTTACATTGTCTTGCTTACTATGTCTTGTTACATGTATTACATCAGTTGTTCATTGAAGTATGCGTAGTTTGTACTTTCTTTCATATATATGTCTCTTCATTATTATTATTGCTACTGTATTTTACTGACCACGTACTGTGTTTAGCTCTTCTTGATCGGTGAGTACTCTGCCTTATCGGTTGCGTACCCACTGGTGAGGGAAGACAGTTTACATGTTTCACCTCCCACATTTTTCAAGGTATTGCAGGGCGATGAGTTTTGGGACGAGACGTGAGGTACGTCGTACGCGGCGATTAGGCTTCCGACAGGTTATGAATTTAGTTTTTATCGTTTACTATTCTGTTTGTTATAGCTTAGTTAGTTTATATGGTTCAGTTAGAAATGATATATTGATGTTGATGTTGTGAGCTGGTTGAATTTGTGGAATTGTGGATTTGGTTTATGGATCTTCAGTTTTGGGATGTTTGTATACTTTGTGGTTCTCGAATTTGTATTTATGGATTTACGCATCGTGGTTTTCTACCCCTCGAGGTAGTCAGTTTTCAAAATAGAGTTTTCGTGTGGAAAACAGTTTTCAAAAGATTTTTGAATGGTTTTATGAATGATTGAATTAGAGTTAAAAACAAAAGCTTCCGGGTGGGGAGCACTTTTAAATAGAATGTTTGTTGTATTGTGCATTGCATCATCCAACGCCTAAGGAGTGCTTAGAGGCATGCATCATTCTAAGGATTGTTAGCTGTATGGAAATACATATCATGAATTGGTTGCTGATTGGTAAATGTAGGTTGTGGTTGTGATCCTGTTGTATCCGTTGGTACGCCGTGCAAATACAAAGGAGACTCTGCCCGAGTGAATAGAGGAACTTTGAATTTGTGGCGGGTCTGTACGTCACGTGGGCCAGGTTGAAAAAAAAAAAAAATTGGTACATCTTCCGCGACTCTGAGTTTTAAAAATGGTAATGGCTTTTAAATCGGCCCCGGGGCATGACAGTAGAGCAGAGAGAGAGAGTTCTTTCTTCTTCTCCTCTCTCTCTCTAGCTGGGTTCATGAGCACGGTGGAACTCGGGCGAAGCTCGGATTCGTCGCCGACGTCGCGTCGCGAAGCCGTTCGAGGGTACGGTTGGGATCGTAACGCTGCGAGGACGCTAGGCAAAGGTGCGTTTTCGCCGTTCTTGACGCCGTGTCGATGTCCGATTAGCCTTTGAGGTGAGTGTTCCGTTGCATTGCGTCAAGTATTGTCATTTCGAGCTAGATGCTGTTTGCTGAAATTCATCATCGACTGTTAGTATTCCAGCTCGTACTCGACGTAGGAGCATCGGATTGCGACAAGACTTGGTTCGTTGGATTCGGGACTTCAAGAGGAATCCACGAAGCCCTTACTCGGGGGATTTGGTGAAGGTTAGCTTGGTTGAATCTCTATTGTACCTCACTGCTGCAATTTCTGGACTGAATTGGTGACTTGTGTCGTGTAGAGCGTGGAGTTAGCTCGATTCTGGACTCGGCGGATTCCGGGTGATCCAGCAGGTCGCTCTACACCAGTGGGAGTCCTTCACTGCCAAGGATTAGCCTTTTGAGGTGGGTTACATCGGTTTTGACTCCTAAGTTCTAATCGTCGACATGTATAAATTTCGATTTTGGTATAGTCTATTCTAGCTCGAATTCATGGATTATATTATAGATTGCAAATCTGAATTTGGAGCATGTGGTAATTGAGTAGTTTATACATGTTGGACTTGGAATTTGAATTAGGAGAAAACCTGCGATTTGAACCTGTCACTTGTTTAAACTACCTGATTTAGCTCTAGGAGCCGTTATAAAAGTGTACTATCGCAGTATCCTCGAGACGAGTATTCCAGGTAGTTTAGAATACATTTACGCTCGTGCTGATACGCCGAGTGAATTTTTATAGGGTCGTTTGGGCAGTTTTGGACTGTTGGGTGCCGTCAGAGTTGACGGTGGATCCGGATCGCCTTTTTGGCGACAGATTGTGCCGAGGGCACGTGAACTATTGGTTATTAGACTAGTTTGAGTCGGTTACTTGACTTTGGCTTTTCAGAGCCTGTTTGAGCTCGACAGAGATACGCTGCATACTCGGTTGGGTAGCGCCCACGAATGCTACTCCGGAGACGGCTTTGTGCTTTCGCGTTGGTGTTGCTCATGCCGATTGGACTTGCTCTCCACGGACCAGTTAGTGTGGAGGTAGCTGGATAGTCGCAACTGGGCAGGGACGGGTGTATTCACAGTCTCAGGGACGGGTAGGTTTATAGTCCCGATTTGATTGGGTCAGATTTGACATTTCCTACAGTTGGTTAGTGTAGAGCATGATAGTGTAGTGATTGATAGCGGTAGAGTTTACTTCCTACTTTTCCTACTATCCTGGCTCCCCTCTGAAGACTTAGTGGGTGGACCGATGTTGTTTGGGCAGCATCCACTGAGGACTACTTGTTTTTACAGTAGTTCTCACGCCCAGTTGTTACCCCTGTTTTGCAGAGCCATAGGTTTCGGCTGCTGCGCCTTCCGCGGATCAGGATCGAGGCAAGGGCGTCGCGAGTTAGAGCCCTACTTGACGTGCTGAGCTAGAGGTGCCCCTACTGCAGGTAGATATTTTGTTTCGAGTTTATGTATATAGTAGACTTAACTCGCCAGTGCGAGTAGCTCTGTATTTTGGATTGGACTATGTATATGAAACTCAGTTTGTTTAGCTTCTGTTTTCTCTAGCAGCTCTCTACTACTGTTTGTAGTAGTGTTGATTTACAGGTACAACTGTCGCTTCGTGTACAGGAGAAATTTCTTTGTATACGGCGGATTTGTCGGCGTGCCCGGAGAACGAGACATCCGGGGCGTGACAGACAGTGTTTGTAAGACAGATGTGGGCCTAGATGGTCCTGAATATTTATATACACCTGATTTCTTAAACAGTATTAAATATTCAGGAGTTCCTAATCACATGATCAAATTGAAGCAAGCTGCTCCTGTGATGTTATTGAGAAATATAGACAAGTCTTTAGGTTTATGCAATAGAACCAGATTAGTGATCACTCAATTGGGAAAACACATACTAGAAGCAAAAGTGATTTCTCGGAGCAATATTGGGGAGAAAGTGTTTATACCCCGTATGGTGATTACTCCATCAGACTCCAAGTTACCTTTTAAAATGCAACGAAGGCAATTTTCATTGGCTGTTTGTTTTGCTATGACAATAAATAAGAGTCAAGGTCAATCGTTATCACATGTTGGCTTATATCTACCTAGACCGATATTCAGTCATGATCAGTTATATGTTGCAATATCTAGAGTTCGAAGTAAGGACGGATTGAATATTCTAATTTGTGATAAAGATGGTTTGTTATCCAAAACCACAAGTAATGTGGTTTTTAAAGAAGTGTTTCAGAACTTAAAATAGGTGAGTGGTTTATTTTTCCTCATGTTATTTCGAAATTTAGAATTTTTCAACAATTCAACTCTATCATTTTATTTTTTAAATAAGTTTAGATATTTTTCTGAAAAAATACACTAATATTATGATATTTATCATTTTGCTTATCTAACAATTTATCTATATTGTATTGGAGCAGGTACTTTTCATCTTCATGCAATAAAGTTTTTTTCTTTATATTTTCTTGAAGACCAACATTTATATATCTTTGAATCTTGAAAATTTGTTTGTCTCTCATGTACGTGTGCTTACTCTAATTTGTGTCAAATATGAAAGTTTAGTTGATCTCATTATATGATTAAATACTAATATCATTTGTAATTTTGAATATCAATATTAGTTATCATTTTGTTTTGCACATCAATATGTAATTGTAAATTATTTTGCAGATTAATTCATAGATAATAGAGCAGGGTTGAAATTTACTTTTTATTTGAGTATTTATTTTGGTCTATAATTTTTTTTCTCTAGCTTTTGTACTTTAATATGTACTATAATTAAGATCAATACTATATTTCTTTATTATTTAAAAAAATATAATATTAATTAGAATAAATTTTTTATCATCACATAATAACTTATGTTATTTTATATTATTATATTATCCGTGCATAGCACGGGTTAAATACTAGTTACTTATAATGCTCAAGTCACGGAGCACCTATCTATGCCTAGTATCTTAATATACTAATTACAGTATAGAGTAATTCGCTGTCACACTTTTAAAAAAGTAGAAGGTTTATTTCGTAAAAGAAAAAAATTCTGGTTCTGACTTTTTGGATTATATGTATAGTATTTTCTGACCGGATCTCTTAAAAGGAGGTTTTTGATATGACAACTTGGGGCTTTTTTTTGCAAATAGCTCCCTGAGAAATTTTTATTTTAAAATTAGTCCTCTTAAATTTGAAATTGTAAAAATGGTCCTGTCCCTGCGACGCAGGCACCACGTCAGCGCCACGCGGGCAAGGCTGGGACCACGTATGTGAGTTGAACACGGTGAACCATTTATTGTGTTCAAACACGGTGAATAGTTCATCGTGTCCAATGTATAATATATTGGACACGGTGAATGATTCACCGTGTTTAAACACGGTAAACTATTCACCGTGTCCAATACAAATATCTGGGACTTAGCTATTTTTTGGCTAAGTTTTAGATATTTGTATTGGACACAGTGAATTGTTCACCGTGTTTAGACACGGTAAATCATTCACCGTGTTCAACTTAAACACTTGGCCCCAGCCCGTGCCCGCGTGGCACTGACGTGGCGCCTGCGTGGCAGGGGTAGGGTCATTTTTGCAATTTCAAATTTGATAGGGCTAATTTTAAAATAAAATTTTGTCAGGGGTCTATTTGCAAAAAAAGCCCGACAACTTGGTATCTATCAACATATAAAAGACCATCTTTTCTTTTATTTATTGATTGTAAATAAACTTAGCTACAGAAGCGATATAACTTGAGACCTCGAAAGGTCGACGAAACAAATAAGCAACAAAAATAGGGCAAAAAAAAAAAGGTTAAGTACAAAAGACCATTAGGTAAAAACTTACAGAACTTGTCTGAATTATGTAGACCATTTTAAATCGGCTATTCAATCTTTTAAAATTTTTTATTTTACTATCCCATATTTTAATTTGTTTGATTTAAGTTAGTCAATGATACTTTGACTTCAAAATTTAAGTGAACTACTAACTTTAATAAATTTATAATTATGAGAATTACATAAAGTATGCTAATTAAATATGTAAAAATAAATGCTGCATTCAAATTTAAAATCAAAGTACCATTGATGACTTGATAATAATATAGACGAGTAAAATTAAAATTTTAAAATTTTTTTATTTTACTATCCCATATTTTAATTTGTTTGATTTAAGTCAGTCAACGATACTTTGACTTCAAAATTTGAATGCAGCATTTATTTTTACATATTTAATTAGCATACTTTATGTAATTCTCATAATTATAAATTTATTAAAGTTAGTAGTTCACTTAAATTTTGAAGTCAAAGTATCATTGACTAACTTAAATCAAACAAATTAAAATATGGGATAGTAAAATAAAAAATTTTAAAAGATTGAATAGCCGATTTAAAATGGTCTACATAATTCAGACAAGTTCTGTAAGTTTTTACCTAATGATCTTTTGTACTTAACCTTTTTTTTTTTGCCCTATTTTTGTTGCTTATTTGTTTCGTCGACCTTTCGAGGTCTCAAGTTATATCGCTTCTGTAGCTAAGTTTATTTACAATCAATAAATAAAAGAAAAGATGGTCTTTTATATGTTGATAGATACCAAGTTGTCGGGCTTTTTTTGCAAATAGACCCCTGACAAAATTTTATTTTAAAATTAGCCCTATCAAATTTGAAATTGCAAAAATGACCCTACCCCTGCCACGCAGGCGCCACGTCAGATCCAGAAAATCCACATTTTCAAATGTAAATAAATATGAACCACATAAACAACTAAACATATATCAACAGAAATACCAAGGAAATAACTAAATCGAAATAACCTGGGTCGGAAGATCTAACGACCGCTACGTACGTGCCTCACGTCTCGTCTCAATACCCATCGCCCGCGATACCTGAAAAATGGTAGGGGAGGTGGAGAACATGTAAACATGTCTCCCTCCCAGTGGGTACCGCAAGCCAAGAAGGCGAGGAGCTACTCACCGGTCAGAAAGGAGCTAACAACAGTACGGGTCAGTATGAAAATACACTAGCAATAATAATGAATGTAACAGAGACAATTATTATGAAAGAAATACAACTACCGCTACTGTAATGAACAACTGCAGCTATACAAGGCATATCAAAGAAGCGTATAGTAGCAAGACAACTGTAAAGAAAGAACTAGAAGATATATCAACAACCCGCTACTATTAGCTATAGTCGTCAAACCGCCAACGAAAGTCCTCCAACACGTACGCCAATCTTAAACCGCGTGTCGCGTCTAAGGCAGCCTCAGGCAACAAGCCACTATTTGCTCCACACCTGGCATGTAACCTAGGACACGCAAGAGGAGAAGCAGCCCTGGGCTGCACGGTCGGAAGTAACACACTCTTCCCGGAAAAAAAAAGAAACCTCCTGCGGGGGATCAACACCGCTGGCTGTACGGAACATGCACTCGCGAGCTTGGCGATCAAATGCGGATATAGTCAATAGCCGACCGTCGGACCAGCCGACGAATCAGTTGCCCCTTCTGGGCACTACCGACCTCGTGTAGGTCTCAAGTAATAACGTTGAACCGACCGGGATAGGTCAAATGTACGGAAGAGTAACGAAGACTCCCAAACGAGTGATCACAGATCGATGCAAAGCCAAGGAGAAGACCAACCAGGTCACAAGTTATAGTCACATCGAAGCCATCTATTCTCTACCCCTATACAGCGATACACACCATAGAACAACAGGGCAGAGTAAATAAAGATAGTATGTAAACTGCTCGATGTATCAACTAAATGTACGAACGCAAGAAGCGACCGATAGGTCACAGAGTGTCATCTCGATATTGTCCAGAATCCGTCAGCACCACGCGACAATCCTACCCCTCATGGTACACCCGACCTCAAAGGTCATCAACGACAGAAGTCAAGAAATAGACCAACCCACTACATAATGCAACAACCGGACCAACCCACTTACATAATGACAACAACCCGACCAACCCATACACTAATGCCAACAACCGACCACCAGGTGAACAGAATATAAGATAAAATGCACATCGTCTAGGTCACCGAAACGAATACAGAACCGACCAATCAGGTCACGGTATCACATATGGATAAGAACTCTACTTCCCTACACATGTTATACTAGAGCATAGAAAACATATGAGTAGATATAATAGAAAAAACGGTAATTTGCTTTTTTATAAGCTCAATATATAATATACGGCAAATTCTCTCGCAACAGAAGAACAGGGATAGAAGAAATATCATTCGAGCGTGCATCCACGCGACTGGATCGACGAGTACCCTGTACGGATGTCGCGGTCTGTCTCCTGACTGCAAAAAGAAAGTCGACAGGACCTATAGAGGGGTCCACCGTTAGTATCTATCAAAATATATCACAGTTCCCCACCCCCACACATACGGTTCCTACTTGTAATGTATATTTTTCGTTAATACCGATATACGTCAACTCGCCGGAAGTCCCGAAACCCACACTTTTTTTGTTTTTTGTGGACTGCCGTCGGACCCCACTAAGTGTCCGAAACTCACCGACTCGTGCACGAGTATGCTGCCCAAAAACACTCCATGGATGGGTCAGCAACACAGGTAACACCCACTACACAATTAATCGCCGGATATTGTACGAACTCTGGGTCTCTCCGAAATGTCTATTCGACACGGAACCTCCTGCCTCACTTATCCTGACCTACACGAAAATGAGTCTTTTTTGTTGGACCAGTCCAACAAGGCTCAGCGCAACACAGATTTGTCAACACACCGTCGAAAAGAATCTGAATCGAAATCGCGTTCTTTCGACGGAATTTCGTCGAAACGCACCGAAAATCGACGCTATCATTTCGCACGGAAAGGTAACATGGATCGATGACAATCAGTCCAGAGGTAAACACACTCTTACGCTGCCCACGGTAGCCACAAGAGTTACAATTGCAGAGTGGGCTTATGCAATTGTATTTGGCTTAGTTTTGGTATTACAGGTCTTATCCTGGCGCTACTTAGATAAAATAAGATTTGGTAAAAGCATATAGAAATATGTTTACGTTCTCCAGTAAACCTGCAGAAAAGTATATTAGTATTAATTAATCGCGATATGCGAACGTAATATTACATTACGGGAAAATAAATATGATATTATTTCATCATACTTTTTTATACTCGTTAATGCAATGCTCTCCGCAATCTCAAACAAGCCTTAATCTTCGTACTATTCATACTTTGGTTGGTGCACACAAATCCTTACTCTACCAATTTACAAGAAACCAAACCAAGTAGATAAAATAACCCCTTTTTAAATCTCCACCAACCGCACCCCACCACACTAGAGTACCAAAAAAAAAAGAAAAAATTAAAAAATTTATTTAAAAAAAATCAATCTTATCCCTACAGTTTATGTTTTCTCACCACATAGTTTCAAATTTATTATTCTTAATTTTTTATATATTTAATTTAAATGTAATAATTTATATTAAATATAATAGCAAAGTGGCATTTTTATAGACGTAGGAAAATGATAAAGTACTATTTATGAGAAAAAAATACTATATGTATGAATATTTTTTATAGCCTAGTTTCTGAATAGTCTCCACGAACGTTTATGGCGATGCGAATAATGAAGAGAAAATTGAGGGGAGCAAAATAATTATCATATTGAAACAAGAAAAGCCTGAGTGTAAAATGAGCACCTATTCTCAAACCTGTTATTAGTTTGAAATATAGGGA
>NC_033644.1:7197199-7203231 GCF_001540865.1 Ananas comosus
TTTGTAAAATAAAAGGTTTTCTACCCCTCGTGGTAGCCTTTTTAAAAGAATAAAAGTTTCTGTGTAGGAAACAGTTTTCAAAAGATTTTTGTGGATTTCTGTTTAAACCTTGATTGTAAAACTGTGATGTGAATGGTGAATGTATGAATGTATAATTATCTTTATATTCATCTGGTTGTGGTTGTATCCTGGTTGTACTGTGTATTTGATCGACGCCGTGCAAATATAGGGGAGACTCTGTCCGTGTGAACAGTGGATTCCCTGTATTTGTGGCGGATCTGGCATACTCTGGGGTCAGGTTTTCAAAAAAAAAAAATTCAGACGCTTTTCCGCTTTGTTTTAAACTGAAAAGGGACCCCGGGGCGTGACAAAAGGTGTTGTTTCTATCAACTGTATTGAAATAATTGTTTACGCTACAATTGTTTAAGAACTTAATAGTTACTAACTAAGGTTTTAAGTTCGTAATCTAATTATTTCACAATTCTAGCTAAATTCTTTTTTCTTTTTCTTTTTTTTTTTGAGAGATAGGTAGCATGCTATCCGTTTCGTTTATTTCATTTAAAGATAGACTTAGCTGGAAATATGAATCAATTAGGATTCATTTCTTAAAATGAAGAAACAAAACAGCTTACTACCTTTCTCACAAAAATAAAGAAAAGGAAAGGAAAAAAAGAAAAGAAAAAACTACTTCCTACTTCCTAGACCTGATATCTGAAATACCTTCAGTGCCCTAAGAAGCAATGGTCAAGCACATAGCACGTGGCATATTGAATGTTTTTGGCAATGTGGATAGTTGAAACAACCATTGGCTTCAAGAAGTACCAAGCTCAACTATCGTCTATTTTGATCTGATTAACTAACTTTTAAAAATTTAAATTTTACTACATAACCTTTTAATTTATTTGATTTGTGCCAATAAGTGACTTCCTAACTTCAAATTTTCAATACTTAGTTTATTTTTACATATATATTTAGTATATTTTACAAAATTGTATTACTATAAATTTATTAAAGTAAACAAGTAGCTTTAATTTTGTATCGGAATGACTATTAAATGATTTAAATCAAATAAATTAAAAAGTTGGGGATAAAATTAAATGTTTGAAAGATTAGATAGTCGAAATCAAAATTATCGATAGTTCATATAAATTTTGTATGGGAATGGCTATTAAATGATTTATTTACCGTCGATTTAGGACGGATCGAACAGAGCTCCACCGATCCGGATCCATTTGCGTCCTTTCTCAAACCCAGCATGATCCTGTCACGGTCCTTGCATCGTCCTCTCCGGTTTTCCCCTTCATCTCTTATTTCTCTTCTCCCAAACCCAAGCATTACGTCTACCTCTCGCGGGTTTTTTAGTGCAATAATCTTCTCCTAAAATTTTATTCTAAAAATAAACCTGTTAAATTTTTATTTATAAATATGATCCTATAAAAGCGGTGAATATCAGGGTAGATGCGAAGTAGCCCCTGTTTAAGTGAATATCAGGGTCTAGATTGCAATTTGTTGAAAAGTTTGGGAGCATCTCCTGTACTTGTTCTTAGATAAAATTATTAAATATTGGCCTCGTTTGGTATTTGATGTTATTTCTTTCTTTTATTTGATTTCAAATAAAAAAGTTTTACAGGAGAAAAAAACAAGTTATAAACTCTTTATTAGAATTTGTATTTAATAAAATAAAATTAAATAAGGCCATTTTTTTTAACTTATGTGTATCAGCGAGTCATGTTATTTGCCATTCTTTAATTTTAATCATTTTGCTTTGGATTAAACTAAATTCTCATATTTTCAATACTTACTAGTTTTTTAATTAATTAATTTTTAAAATTCAAATGATGATTTATATTTGCGCTAATGTTCGACTGGTTATGCACATCATTAAAATTTGTTTTAGATAAGACCCGAAATTAGCCTTATTTTGTGAATTAATGCTTTTCTTTTGTTATGGCTAAATGACATTTCTAGGTCCTAAAAAATATATTAACCTAAAAAACCCTTTTGTTTTTAAAGAACAAATTAAATGTGAATGGCACTTAATATTAAATTTATTCAAACACTTCAATAATAAAAGAATCTCACCCTAGTTTTTGGAACACCCGTTTTACAGGGCACAATCCTAGGGGTGGAAACGAGCCGAGCTTGAGCGAGCTTATGTCAGCTCAAATTCGGCTTGAAATTAATTTCGAGCCTAAAGTATCTGAGGAATCAGGCATCGGACTTGAATTAATTCGAGTCTCTCCGAGCCGAGCTCCTCAGCTCTAATTTCGAGTTCAACTACATTGGTTATCCCTCTGCCTAACAACTTGATCTCAAAAATCAATAGTTTTAAATTTTTATAGAACGCATTACCTTACAATTTTGAGGTGCACATGTTCAGATTAGTTCAAAATATTCAAAATAATTATTTAAGCAAACGTTAAAGCTTAGCTACGTATGCTCCTCGTTATATAAAGATTGTATTCTGAATGATCTGATTCTGGGCGCTGGTCTGGCCTGTTGTAGGGAGTGTGAGGAGCGAAAAAAGGTTAAGGATTTGATAAATCTTGAATGTTACATGTTCTCTCAGCGTCTATGCTTGAACCAGTGCAAAGTCTGAAAGCATAGCAGGCGTCCGATGCCCTTTCGGTTCCGCGAGAAGTGTGTTATGCTAAATTTAGAGTTCGAATTGCCCCCACGTGCAGCTGCTGCATTTCATTACTAGTTGTGTGGTTTATTTTATTTTGCGGCCAACAATAATTTGGCCCAAATTAATTAAAGCCCCTATATATAATTTAAAATACATCCTATATTTATACTAATATTTACTTATATAGTAATATATTTACATTAGAGTCCTAGAGATCTACTATACTTCTTATGCAGTATTCGGAGTCCCTCCTTTGTATTTTTTTTTTACTCATAAGTTTTCGACTCTCTTTTAAATTTATTACCTATTAATCATTTTCAGTTCCGTTAGTAGAGTCATACTTATGTAACAACCTAGCTCCACTTCCAACTTTTCCTTGCGTGAGGCATACCACTACTTCATTCTAAGCTTGACTTGGCTACGACCATCATGTGACTATAACCACACTATCGCCCTAATCAATATCGGTTAACAATTTATGAGTACAAGTGTGGTGTTTATACTATGAAGAGTATGAGTAGCCGGGGGGTATATATATACTATAATATATACATATTATATAATTATATATATATTATATATAGAGTAGGGCTACTATATCTTATGGTTAGTGCGACCTTACTACTCATAAGTTGTTTTCGATGATAGAGCTTCCGATTCGGACGATCACTCTTGCGTTTAAATATGATCTAGGCGAGTATTTGAAACTTCTAAAAATAAATGTTCGTAATTTTTCGAAATCGATAATATGTCCCATTGCAACGCGGGCATTAAAATGACGGTCAAAATCGACGACGTACCTTAAAAATGGATGATCGGATCCCTCAATTTAAGATCGGAGTTATTGATTTTATCTAGCAGTAGCTTATAGAATTTTCTATCAAAATTCAACCCATATTCGCGGAATTTCTTTTCCCACGTTAAACTAGCAAGTATCCCATAACGGCCGTTAAAATATATTCAAATTTTGTGCAGCTTTGATCTAGTAGAATGATGTCGAAAATTGTGATTTCAATTTCTAGAAGTTTTAAATGCTCTAGATCATATTTAACGGAGTGGATCGATCGATTCGGAAGTATAAAGCTCCATCATCGAAAACAACTTAAATGGAAGTAGTAAGGAGTCTACTTATCATAAGAGATATAGCTAGCCTCACTCTATATATATATAGGTATATATATATTTATTCGAGCTTTTTCAGCTTTTCGAGCCTAATTTCGAACGAGCGAAGTAATACTCCAATCGGCTTGGAAATGAATTTCGATTGTTCAGCTGGGCGGCTCATTTAATTCGAGTCAGAGCTCGGAGCGAGCATATCTGTGGTCTGAACACGGAGATCGAGACTGCGAGCCGGCTCGCTCGTTTGCCAGCCATACACAATCCTAGCCGTTGGATCTCAGGCCATCCGACCGTTGGGGGCTTTCAAATGCAAAATCCGACCGTTGGAGGCCACCACAAAAGGAAACCAAACCCTCTCCATTTGTGCACGAGAGCCAAAAAACAATCCTAGTCGTTGGATCTCAGGCCATCCGACCATTGGGGGCTTTTCAAAAGCAAAATCCGACTGTTGGAGGCCACCACAAAAGGAAACCAAACCCTCTCCATTTGTGCACGAGACCCAAAAAACAATCCTAGCCGTTGGATCTCAGGCCATCCGACCGTTGGGGGCTTTCAAATGCAAAATCCGAC
The DNA here is from genome assembly GCF_001540865.1 of Ananas comosus. NCBI lineage: Eukaryota > Viridiplantae > Streptophyta > Magnoliopsida > Poales > Bromeliaceae > Ananas > Ananas comosus. Next base: position 7,201,518 of record NC_033644.1, read on the forward strand.
CGTTGGAGGCCACCACAAAAGGAAACCAAACCCTCTCCATTTGTGCACGAGAGCCAAAAAACAATCCTAGTCGTTGGATCTCAGGCCATCCGACCATTGGGGGCTTTTCAAAAGCAAAATCCGACTGTTGGAGGCCACCACAAAAGGAAACCAAACCCTCTCCATTTGTGCACGAGACCCAAAAAACAATCCTAGCCGTTGGATCTCAGGCCATCCGACCGTTGGGGGCTTTCAAATGCAAAATCCGACCGTTGGAGGCCACCACAAAAGGAAACCAAACCCTCTCCATTTGTGCACGAGAGCCAAAAAACAATCCTAGTCGTTGGATCTCAGGCCATCCGACCATTGGGGGCTTTTCAAAAGCAAAATCCGACTGTTGGAGGCCACCACAAAAGGAAACCAAACCCTCTCCATTTGTGCACGAGACCCAAAAAACAATCCTAGCCGTTGGATCTCAGGCCATCCGACCGTTGGGGGCTTTCAAATGCAAAATCCGACCGTTGGAGGCCACCACAAAAGGAAACCAAACCCTCTCCATTTGTGCACGAGAGCCAAAAAACAATCCTAGTCGTTGGATCTCAGGCCATCCGACCATTGGGGGCTTTTCAAAAGCAAAATCCGACTGTTGGAGGCCACCACAAAAGGAAACCAAACCCTCTCCATTTGTGCACGAGACCCAAAAAACAATCCTAGCCGTTGGATCTCAGGCCATCCGACCGTTGGGGGCTTTCAAATGCAAAATCCGACCGTTGGAGGCCACCACAAAAGGAAACCAAACCCTCTCCATTTGTGCACGAGAGCCAAAAAACAATCCTAGTCGTTGGATCTCAGGCCATCCGACCATTGGGGGCTTTTCAAAAGCAAAATCCGACTGTTGGAGGCCACCACAAAAGGAAACCAAACCCTCTCCATTTGTGCACGAGACCCAAAAAACAATCCTAGCCGTTGGATCTCAGGCCATCCGACCGTTGGGGGCTTTCAAATGCAAAATCCGACCGTTGGAGGCCACCACAAAAGGAAACCAAACCCTCTCCATTTGTGCACGAGAGCCAAAAAACAATCCTAGTCGTTGGATCTCAGGCCATCCGACCATTGGGGGCTTTTCAAAAGCAAAATCCGACTGTTGGAGGCCACCACAAAAGGAAACCAAACCCTCTCCATTTGTGCACGAGACCCAAAAAACAATCCTAGCCGTTGGATCTCAGGCCATCCGACCGTTGGGGGCTTTCAAATGCAAAATCCGACCGTTGGAGGCCACCACAAAAGGAAACCAAACCCTCTCCATTTGTGCACGAGAGCCAAAAAACAATCCTAGTCGTTGGATCTCAGGCCATCCGACCATTGGGGGCTTTTCAAAAGCAAAATCCGACTGTTGGAGGCCACCACAAAAGGAAACCAAACCCTCTCCATTTGTGCACGAGACCCAAAAAACAATCCTAGCCGTTGGATCTCAGGCCATCCGACCGTTGGGGGCTTTCAAATGCAAAATCCGACCGTTGGAGGCCACCACAAAAGGAAACCAAACCCTCTCCATTTGTGCACGAGAGCCAAAAAACAATCCTAGTCGTTGGATCTCAGGCCATCCGACCATTGGGGGCTTTTCAAAAGCAAAATCCGACTGTTGGAGGCCACCACAAAAGGAAACCAAACCCTCTCCATTTGTGCACGAGACCCAAAAAACAATCCTAGCCGTTGGATCTCAGGCCATCCGACC
>NC_033644.1:7205778-7206264 GCF_001540865.1 Ananas comosus
ACATTGTGTGCAGAAGCCTGTAGCTGTTCCCGCCGATGGAGCAGTAGGAAAAGGTGGCGTGAAACCGGCCAACAAGAAGGCTCCCACTGTTAAGCCTAAGCCCGAAATTCACGCGGCCAACAAGAAGGCTCCCACTGTTAGGCCTAAACCCGAAATTCACGCGGCCAACAAGAAGGCTCCCACTGTTAAGCCTAAGCTTGAAATTCACGCGGCCAACAAGAAGGCTCCCACTGTTAAGCCTAAGCCTGAAATTCACTGTTAAGCCTAAGCCCAAAAACGTTATCGAGATCAGCGACGACAAGAAAGAGGCGACGAAGCAGGTGTCGACGACGACAACAACAGCAGCAGCAGCAGCAGCAGCTAATGCCGGTTCTCGCGGCAAACCTTTTCAAAAGAAAGTCCACACTTTCACTTACTTGATCGCCGCCCGCAGCAAGGTGCTAGCTCTATTCTAGCTTTTACAGCTAGAGAATTTCTCATTCTGGT
>NC_033644.1:7206364-7215217 GCF_001540865.1 Ananas comosus
GGAGTTACTATTCACTTAAGTGAAAACTAATAATCGCGTAACTTCTCCGTTTAAGCTCATTTTCTCCTGAAACTTGACAAGTGCTAATGTAATTAAATTACACACATAAACAACGTCAACAGAGAGTTTAGTTGCACTGTAAAAAAAATCTCAGTCCTTACAGAGATTCACCACAATCATATCCGTCAGTCGTCAAGGGGTTAATTTCACATGTTCTACAATGAGCAATGCTTTGCATAATTCACAATCGTAACCTAAAATTCTACTAATGAGTCAGTACTGTATACATGACGACCGTCGAGTGATTCAATCACCAGTTGTCTTGCAAACAAAGTTTGAGTCATCGACGACATCTTAGAGTACACTTTTGCGGTACATGTAGCATTAATCTTACACAATTAACATGGCTCGGGAGATTCGTTACCCTGCTTCTTCTTGCTACCATTCGCTTGTTTCTCCGCCTTTAGCTTCTCGTTCGCGATAACTGTTATCGAAGAAGCTAATTCTCTAGCATCTGCTGCTTTTAAAGAAGTGGTAGAGTGCCTTAAAACAGCTTTTGAGGAGTTGTATGTAAAAGTAGCTTCCCTGAAAACAAAAGCCCAAAAATGGATAAACTCCCTAACACTAGAGTTTACAAGCATAAGCAATGAATCAATCTTAAAAACTTTTGCCGACCTCGTAGGAATGAATCTTATGCGAGAGAAGCTGCACATATTCCACGAAATCGCTCTCGGATTTGGGGATAAAACTATCCAGAGACTTCTCATCGGTTTTCTTGACAAACAATTCTGCAGTCGATTTGTAATCAGCTTCTTCTACAAGCCTTGCATAAAGTAAATATCACGCGGTCGACGTTAATGCTGTTTCTATTGAGAAATAACTAGAAATCATGCTGCGACTGAGGTTGGTTATGTTACCTTTGCTGACGAAGTTTCTCTTCAACAGGATCTTTATGAGCTTCATTTGTTACTTCGTCGAGTTTCTTCGCTTCCGCTTGTTTTCCTTTTCTGCCGGCAGCTTTCTTGGCAGTTTTCGGTGCAGTCTTTTCTGCTGCAGGCTATGGTTTTGGCGCCTGAATTCAAAACATTTACAGTTTCAAGAAAGAAAGAAAGAAAATATACTGAGAAAGCTGTGATTATTGCACCTGTGCAGGTTCTTCATCTTCCCATGAGTCTTTAACATCTTCCTCTTCCACATCTTCGTCCGCCCACTTGGTTTTCGGCTGCTCGATCTTAATTAAGACTCGGTGGCATCGGCTCGAAATCTTCTACGTCTGTTTTTTGTGAATAAAAGGGAATTGTTGAGATGCAAACACAAAGCAAAGTACATGTCATTAGAAAACAAACAAGTAGTATCAGCACGACTGCGACATTACAAAATTTCGAAATCCAATTCTATTTTAAGAAATCAAGCAGCCTTAATAATTGTTACCATATATATTACATACCATATATAATATATATATATATATATATATATATATATATATATATATATATATATATATATATATATATATATATCTTTTAGTTAACCCATTAATTGTAAAATAATAGTCCTTCATTTTTTGGAATAATATTAGAGTGATTTATTTTATACCATCGAAATAACTTAAAAACTGAATATATTATATATCACTATATATAGACATCTGATCATATTTATGCATGGTTAAATGGTTAAATATGAAGTATCAAAATTTTGTTCTCTAATGGATTAAGCTTTTACGGATCATGAATTATTAAATAAAATATCTTTCAATTGCATGCATTAATGCATATTTCTTAATTTTGTTAAACATAGTGACAAAAATTTCTGTGATAGTTATCATACTAATTAATAAAGGTCATTACCATCATCATCATTACTATTACGAGTAAGAAAAATTAGACATGAAAGAAAAGAATATTAAGCCCCAACAATTGAAGTAAACGAAGTATCTCATTAAACAGGTGCTTTGAAAACATTTTAAGGGAGGAAAAAAAAAGATAATTAATATATATCAACATACGTAATGATGTGTTATTTACGCGTAATGCTTATGTGCTTTATGGGTAGTGTCATGCGCTGGTCATCAATACATAAGAAAACATAATGCTTTGAAAATTACACGCAGCAAATAATATAATTAAGGAGCTTTTATATTATCTTTGTGCTTACGCACACTACTCTAAGCGCTCTTGTAATATATATTCACTTTAATAAAAAAATAAAAATGAAATCACATGGCACTAACTCGATACACTTTAAACCATAGGATACTAAAATGAGAAAATGTGAAACCACATGGATTGTATTTGAAGTTTACCAAAAAATAAAAAAAGGGGGACGGGCCCCAACGAAGTGAGGAGGGGCCAACCGTAACCTTCTCAAGTTCTCAATTCATGTATGGTTATAGATGTAACAAAAATATATATTATGCCATGTTTCCGTATCCATTCGTTCATGTAATTAAGTTAAAAGTGTGAGATTTAATTACAACAATTAAAAAAATTTGAGCCAAATATTATTAAAAAAAATTTAAAATTTGATGATCAGAATATATATCAGCTTACTCGTGATCTAATGATTACTAGTGTAATTTAGCCAAAATGTAATAAAAATGAATTGACAGCTTTAAATTAGCATGGAGAAAAGCCAAAATGAGTTCTTGGTGAGCATTAAATGTAAAAATTTCATTTTTGGACTTTTTAATTGTTTCCATCTATATCTAGGGGCCAGTTAGGCATTGAAAAATCTATATATTTAGACTTGCGCAACACAACAACGACTGGTTAGAGTAGTTGGTTATTATTCGACGCGCTATCAAAACGGGTTTGGATTCTAATGTTCAGACAATTGCATTCAAAAATGTAGGGCTTAGGCTGTGAGAGAGATAGAGAGAGAGAGAGAGAGAGAGAGTTTTGGGAGTAGGGGATCGACTATGCTATTAGAAACAGAACAGCACCATAGCCATGTTTTATATATATATATGCATAGAAAATTTAAAATAAAAATAAAAACTATAGTTGAGGCAAACACCTATCCAAATGAGATTAGCCTAAATTGCTTGCCATGAGATGCAGTTTTGTTTAATATAATATATTTTGAATAGTGCTATTAGCGCGCTGTATTAAACATTTATAACAATCTTTTTCTCTAGAAAAATTATGTAAAAACTTAAGCACATCTTATTTCTACTTTCCTATATATATTGCAAAGTTTTAAAGTTTTTACTTTGCTAAATACTCTACTCAAATTTGTTTTCATTACTGAATAATTAAAACAAAAGCAGAAGTCCGCAGAACCAAAGTATGAGTCTATTTGACCTAACTATTTATAGAGTGTACGTAGAATTGTTTAAGGAGGTATATATTTTCGAATAGTGCAATTAGAAGAAGCATTATGTTAATTAGATTAACTATATTATTTGTCTTTGAAGTTTGAACACAANGTTACATTTGACTCATCTTCTTGTCGTGTTCAGGATCGTCGAACAGGGACTTTGATTGGACAGGGCCATAGGCGTGATGGCTTGTACTACATGGATCATCTGCATCTACCATCCAACCATAACTCTGTTAACGCCACCACTACTTCAACCATCTCTAGCTCTACTTTATGGCATCGTCGCTTAGGTCACCTTTCTTTCGAACATCTTAATGTTTTAGTTCGTCGTGGTGTATTAGGCAAATTTTCTGTTTCCAATAATCTTAGTTGTATGGGTTGCAAACTTGCTAAACATACTACTCAACCTTTTCCTGCTAGTAACTCTATCTCTCATGCTGCTTTTGATTTAATTCATTCTGATGTTTGGGGTCCTGCTCCTATTTCTACACGTATTGGTAATCGATACTATGTGATTTTTGTGGATGACTATTCTCGTTTTACCTGGATATATTTTATGAACAACCGGTCTGAACTATTGCAAATATATAAAAATTTTACAGTTATGATTCAAAATCAATTTGGCACAAATATTAAAATTTTTCGTTCAGACTCTGGTGGTGAATATATCTCTTCTGAATTCAGACAAATTCTTGCAAGTCAAGGCACCTTACCTCAGCTTTCTTGCCCATATGCTCATCAACAAAATGGGGTTGCTGAAAGAAAGCATCGTCATATCATGGATACTGCTCGGTCTCTTCTTTTTGATAGTTCTGTTCCTTCACAATTTTGGGCTGATGCTGTCAATACAGCTGTTTACTTAATCAACATTATGCCTTCCAGTGTCCTTTCAGGTGTCTCTCCTAGTGAGCGGTTGTTTGCCAAGCCTCCTTCATATGATCATCTACGAGTCTTCGGTTGCACTTGCCTTGTTTTGCTACCTCCTCACGAACGAAATAAACTGTCTCCTAAATCTGCTATTTGTATCTTTCTAGGGTATAGTCTTGAGCATAAAGGGTATCGTTGCTATGATCCTAACACGAGACGTCTTCGGATTTCTCGTGATGTGATTTTCTTTGAGCATCTTCTCTATTATGCCCAACCCACACCAGCCACTGCATCTTCTTCATCTGCCCCTATCGATCTTTCCTTTTTGCATGATTCTTTTCCAGAGCATTCCTCTTTTCCTGAGGACTCTATCTCTCCTAATACCTCTCCTGCAGATGAAAGTGAAGTTCATGCCTCTCATGATGGTCCTTCTGTCGAAGCTCCAACCGACGATCCTCCGACATCCGTGCGTCGCTATCCCCTTCGAGAGCGCCAGCCCAAAAGGTTCTTTGGTTGTGTTACCTCACATTCTCTTTCTCCCCATTTCCATTCTTTTCTTGCTACCATCCATACTCACCAGGAACCACGAACATACCGCCAAGCTGCTACCATTCCTGAGTGGCAAGATGCTATGTCTGACGAACTTAAGGCTCTTCACAACACCGGTACCTGGACGCTTGTTCCTCTTCCTCCAGGAAAGGTTCCAATCAGTTGCAAATGGATCTACAAAGTTAAGACGAAGTCTGATGGTTCTATTGATCGATATAAGGCTCGCTTGGTTGCTCGCGGCTTTACTCAAGAGTATGGCATCGATTACGAGGAGACATTTGCTCCGGTTGCCAAAATGACCTCTGTTCGCGTTCTTATTGCTGTTGCTGCCTCTCGTGGTTGGCCGTTATATCAACTTGATGTTAAGAATGCTTTTTTACATGGTGATCTTCACGAAGAAGTTTACATGGAGCCACCTCCTGGTCTTAATCATCCGCCTGGTCATGTCTGCTTACTTCGCAAGGCGTTGTATGGTCTTAAACAAGCTCCTCGTGCTTGGTTTGAGAAGTTCTCGACTGCCGTTATCTCTGCTGGTTTTCGTCAGAGTGAAAATGATCATGCATTATTCATTCACTCTTCTGCTCGTGGTACTACTGTTTTACTTCTCTATGTTGATGATATGATTATCACTGGTGATGATCCCGATTTTATACATTTTATCAAAGCTTTCTTTCAACGTCAATTTGAAATGAAGGATCTCGGGCTTCTCCGTTATTTTCTAGGTATTGAAGTAGCCTACGGTTCTAAAGGCTATTTGCTATCTCAACGGAAGTACACAGCGGATCTCATCTCTCGTGCTGGTATTACTGACAATGACACAGTCAATACTCCTATGCAACTTCATCAAAAACTGACTCCTACCATGGGTGAGCCACTTTCAAATCCCACGCGCTATCGGGAGTTAGTTGGAGCTCTTATTTATCTCACTATCTCTCGTCCAGATATTGCTTATGCTGTCCACATAGTAAGCCAATTTGTTCAGGAACCAACTTCTGTTCACTATGCTGCTGTTCTTCGCATTCTCCGCTATCTTCGTGGCACTATTAACCAGAGTCTTTTCTTTTCTTCTACCTCGGAACTTGCACTTCGAGCTTATTCTGACGCTGATTGGGCTGGGGACCATACTGATCGTCGATCCACCACGGGTTATTGCATCTTTCTTGGTGATTCGCTTATTTCCTGGCGAGCTAAGAAACAGAATATTGTCTCCAAATCTAGTGCCGAAGCTGAGTATCGTGCTATGTCTGCTACAGCATCTGAGATTGTTTGGCTTCGTCGTCTTCTTGGTGATATTGGCATTACTTGCTCTACTCCGACACCTCTGTATTGTGACAATCAAAGTGCCATCAAGATTGCTAATAATCCGGTATTTCATGAACGCACTAAACATATTGAAATTGATTGTCACTTCGTTCGGCATCATTTTCTTAATGGCACACTGGCCTTACCGTTTATATCTTCTCGTCTTCAGCTTGCCGACTTCTTCACAAAGTCTCATACCACACAACGTCATCATTTTCTTTTATCCAAACTCTCGGTGTTTAACCCACCTTGAGTTTGCGGAGGGGTGTTACCATATATATTACATACCATATATATATTATATATGTTACCATATATAATATATATATATTACTATGTATATTACTTTCTTATTAGGATAGTATTATTTATTTCTTTGTATAACAGGATATAATCCTGTACTTCCATGTAAAGCTTTTCCTCTCTCTATATAAGAGAAGGGATTTAGATGAATAATATACAGAAAATTTCTCAAATCTCTTGTTTCAATAATCAATGGGCAAAAAACATTTAAAAAAGAGTCATTATCATGCAGGCTTTTCAAATGTTGTAGAATACAACGAATAAGTTTTTATATATAAAGTTAGGCTTGAATAGCACCAAACCATTACTGCTATTAGGTTTTCGACCTTTGGATGAGAGAGCTTTTCTAGGATTGAATAGGTAGTTGATTGAATTGTATGATCTAACAGATAGAAATGATTAAAGAGATAAATTTAACGATAAAAACTTGATAGCACAAATGTTTGATGCTATTAAAAGCACCACGCCCTGATTATGTGTGTGTATATATATATAGAGAGAGTAGGTCTCCCATGCTTTCGAAAGTACGGAGGCTTCCGTGCTTGTAAGTTGTTTTCGATGATAGGATATCCGATTCGACGATCAGCTCCATTAAGCATAATCTACCCTATTAGAACTATCTAGAAACCAAATTTCATAATTTTTCGACATCATTTACCAGGCGATCAAAGAGTCTCAAAAATGACTATTTTAACGGCCGATGTGTCACGTTTTTAAGTTCAACGGTGTAGAAGTATCCAAATTAGATGAAAATTTAATAGAAAATTCTACTTAATATCAAGAGCAAGAATAATACTTCCGATTTTAAATTTGAGTCTTTTATCACTGTTTTTAATAAGATTTTTATTTTCAGTCATTCATTTTGAGACTACTCATTCACTAGGCAAATGAAGTCAAAAAATTATGAAATTTGGTTTCTAGATAGTTCTAATAGCATAAATCATGTCTAACAGAACCGATCGCTAAATCAGATGCTCTATCATCGAGAACAACTTACAAGCACGGAGGCGCTTGTGTGTGTGTGTGTGTGTGTGTGTGTGTGTGTGTGTGTGTGTGTGTGTGTGTGTGTGTGTGTGTGTATATATATATATGAATTATACTACTATACTATCAATAGTACCAAGCTCTTGGTACTATTGAGTTTTAGGCCCTTAGACTCTATATGAATTATGCTACTATACTATCAATAGTGCCAAGCCCTTGGTACTATTGAGTTTTAGGCTGTTGGATGAAAAGATGTGCAGTTAGGATGATAGTAGTCCTCGGTTAAATTGATAGCGGTCCCCTAGGGTTGAGTGGGTGGTTGGTTTAATAATATAATCTAACGAGTGAAAAATGATCAAATGATAGATCTAACGGTAGAAAACTTAATAGTACCAAAGGCTTGGTACTATCGATAGCATAGTAGCCGGACTATATATATGCATAATTGAGCTCCTATGCTTTTAAAAGTACCAAGTTATTGATGCTTGTAGATTTTTAGCCATTGGATTAAGAGATATGCGGTTAGGAAGATGTGGGCCCCCTAGGGTTGAGTGGGTGGTTGGTTGAATAGTATAATCTAATAGTTGAAAATGATCCGAGAAGTAGATCTAACGGTAAAAAACTTACAAGCACCAAGTGCTTAATGGTTTTACAAGCACCATAGCTGGACTCTCTCTCTCTCTCTCTCTCTCTCTCTCTCTCTCTCTCTCTCTCTCTCTCTCTCTCTATATATATATATATATATATATATATATATATACTGTTAGGACACTAATCTACTCTTACTGAGTATAAAGCCCCTTAATACTTATAAAAATTTAGGCCACTGAATAAATTTTTTATTTTCTGTTCGCTTAATTTTATCTTATACTATCGAATATACTACGGCCGACTTCGCGTTGGATGGGGCTTTGCAGCTATAATATCAGAGTGGCGTGGCAATTGCAAGCAGTAATAACCACGGTGAAGGCTGCAATCCGCTTGAAATCAAACATTACCTCGAATGTTTATCTGCCCAATACGCGAGTAAAGGAGCCGACGCTGCGACACTCTATTCCCGCCGATCTCGTGGCGTGTCCAGCAAAAGTATTTCAGCAGAGCCCCAAGATTCTCAGCATGTTCTTTTCCGACATAGAGAACACTATCTCTCTTCTCCAAGCAGGGCAAAGCAAGCACAACTGAAGTTGGAGTGGGGTTAAACAGCAAACGCGCGTCTGGGGGCATTCTTCTGGTGTGTTTTGTTAGGGGGTGCAGGGCGGGAGAACTCAACTTTCGACTTTCGTGCTCGAAAGGTGGTAAGGGCGGGATATGCGGCAAGAAGCCAGCTGTTCTGCGGAGGCGAATGTTCAGTTGCAGTGGCAGAACGACATTCTTGCTGATAGGACCACTGTCGTAATCACTTTTTCGATATACTTCAGCTACATTACTACTGTGATAGTGTTTAGGGAGACAGAGTAAAATGTGATCGCCGCAAAATTAAGCTTTATCTAGTTCTTTTGAGGCCAATTTTTGGGTGTCTTC
>NC_033644.1:7216768-7254268 GCF_001540865.1 Ananas comosus
TTCGGGTTCGGGTTCGGATTCGGGTTCGGGTTTTTAAAAATTCATCCCGAATCCAACCCGTTGACACTCTACTCCTAAATGGACGTGGTATTGGTAATTCGGCCGTACATTATTATACACATCGGGTACATTTTGGATTTGGGTTTTTTGAGAGGCATATCAATTTTGCATTATGTTTCGACAGTGATAAAGTTTTGTTCCATCTTCGACCGTGGATGTAGGTTAGTAGCCGAACCACGTAAACATCATGTGTTTTTTTTTTTTTTTTTTTCAATTTTTTTTTTTTTTTTTTTTTTAGAGATTGAGCTTTTTCTTCTTTATCCAATTTAATATTTTTTTATTATAAATATTTTAAATATATAATTTTTTATACGTGAATTTTAAAATCTAACATATAAACCGGTTTGATAGTAAAAATAAAATTTTAAAAGTTTGAATAGATGATTAAAAATAATTTATCATTTAGAAAAATTTTATACGATTTTATTTTTAAATTTTAATATCAAACTTTAAAATTATATTACAATCTAATAAGCGATCAATTTTACATTTATAATTTGTGAAATATTCAAAATATAATTGGTCAACTTTTAATTTTAACAATTACGCATTATAAAATTTGTTAGATAGTTTAATATTTGTGTTTCTCGAATAACATAACTAATTGGACAAAATCGATGCTTAACTTTATCTTCATTTGGAATAATTATACCTTTGGTCTTCAAATTAGTAAGATTTATGACAATTGTCCCAATTATGTTTTTAAACAAATATTATGATCAAATTGCTTACACTTTTTATTTTAGTTTGATTTTGAGGCCCATATGATACTATTAGATAAAATGAAGTTGGGATAAAAGTATTTAAGATCCACTTCTGTATTTATAGATAGAACAGCAGAAAATATATTGTAACCGACTAATCGTTAATATGCAGAACGCAATATTACGTACGAAAAAAAAAGAAGATATTTTCCAATCGTAGTTTCTCACCACAAACCTCCCATAATCCCAAATAAAGCTTAAGACCCTTCACAATTATTCTAAATATTTTTGTAAACAAATATTATTATCAAATTACTTAATTAAATATCATTAATATGTATATATCATATTATGTATTACTTATTTCAATTATTTAATACTAATATTATTGGCCCTTTACTTATATAATATAGAGAGAGAGAGAGTTATTTTTTTATGATGAATGAAGTTCGATCTATTATTAGATGTTTAGGATTGTATAAGAGATAGAACATTCGGTGTTAGTGGTTCTGCCACACTTTAAAAAGACCCGATTTGAATCCTGCACTCATATTTTAATTGTACCGTAGTTTTAATTATACCGTAGACCGACTCTAAATTATATGTCAAATATATATTTATATTATATAATAAATTATTTAAGTATTTTATATTATATTTTATTTTATTAAATTTTGTTTTAATTATTTCATATACTATACGATTATGATGTATGAAGCATTAGCATATACCAGATACAAGAAAAAATTTATTTTCTCTCTTAAAACTATGAGTGCTAAGCATTCTCTGTGTCAAATGTATATGTGCACCGGGTGCATATGTGTACATATATCATATATTTAAAACCCTTTAATAGAGATTTGAAAATCTAATTCATTCAATACAATTTATATTATTAACTTCATCGGCCATATATGTTTAATTAATTTTTGATATCAAAATATTTATTATCTAATATAAATTTTGGTGTATAAAATGTTATTATTTATCATGTGCATGTAATTCTTTAGTTAAAAAAATTATTTATTAAACAGTTGCTAAAACCATTAAATTTGATTAATTTTGCAATAAAGTTGTTAGAATAATATAATTATTAAAAAATTAAGAAAATATTAATAAAAAACTTATTTTTTGTAATGTATATAATATTATTTGATAATATTTTTATTTAGTTATAATTTTTTAATTTTGTAAATTTATAGTTATATATTTTAATTGATTGAAATTTTTTAATATTATATATTATTTTCTAATATAAATTTTTAAACAAAATATCCCTATCCACCTAATATTTTGAATCTTGAAATTATACTAATCTCTATGTATCATCCATACTTATCTATATTTTTATACTTTTATCTTATTTTTTTTTATGTTTTAACTTATATTTTGAATTTCGGAAATTATACAAACTACCTTCTCTTTCATTCATACTAATTAATCTAATCTATTTTTTTTAATTATATATTATTTTTTAATGGCCAATTTGCATAAAAAATTCACTTACTTCGACTTTTGCAAAATCGGACCATCTTTTTTATTTTTACAGATTCGATCGATTTTATGTAGCAATATAACAAACATATTCTCTTATACTTTTTTTTCTCTTCAATCTCACGTCTCAGTTTATATATCCATGATATACCTTCAAGTTCAGCTCATAACCACGTCGCGCGGTCCAGGGCGCCGAGAGGAGCGCAGCGAGCGATGGGCCGCGCGCAGCGCGGCTCCATACTTCTCACCCCTGTCCACAGCTTCGCAGCGATGACGCGAGCGAGGTCTCTTGGCGCCAGTATTCCGCGCCTGCAGTCGATTATACTGGGACGCACCGGTCGCTCACGTTCGCTGTGCCCGTCCGCACTGCGAGCGAGCGAGGCCTTATCGTTCGCGGGCGCCGAGCTCTAGAGCGGCGGCGGTGGGCGCGCGGTCGTTGCGTCTACGCTCTCACGCGCGCGCCAGCCGTGCCGCCTAGCGTCCTCCCGCACAAGGTGGGGCCCCCACAAGGTGGGCCCCGTGTGGGTGGGGCCTAGCAGGGGAGAGAGGAGGGAAATTTTGTTTTTTTTTTTACTCTCTCTTCAAATTTATTTTTCCCTCTTTCTTTAATTCTCTCTCTCTCTCTCTCTTTATTTTTATCTCTCTCTTCAAACATTTTTTTATTTTTTCTCTCTCTCTTCAAATTTTTTATTTTTTTCCTCTCTCTTCAATTTTTTTATTCCTCTCTTCATTTTTTTTTCTTTCTCTTCAATTTTTTCTCTTTTCATATAAGAAGAAGAAAATTTATAATTTTTTTAAGTCCAATTTAATTTTTTATTTATTACTATAAAAATTTAAAATATATAAATAATTTTTAAATAGTTCAGACTATTTGTTTAAATATAAATTTTAATTTTATAATTTTGAATATTTAGATATAGATTGTATATTAAAAAATCAAAAAAAGATTGACAGAGTTTTAGTTTATTTTATATTTTACAAAATTTAGTTGCGAGAATCGCTTAAAACATACTAATTAAATCTATAGAGTTAAGCGATACATTCAGATTTTTAAAGTTAAAGTATCATTAACTAACTCAAATCTAAAATATAAAAAGTTGGATAATAAAAATAAAATTTTAAAAGATTGAATTTACACTTTTTGTCCTTAAAACTATAAAATGGATGACACTTTAATCCTCTAACTTTAATGCGTTATGATTTAAACTATAAGACATGTGACACTTTGATCCTCAAACTTTAATTAGTTGCAATTTCTGACCTGAAATATAAGCTACATTCTTTTAATTCTCAACATTTATTGCTGTTATAAATATAATTACTTATTTGTATAATTTTTATCTTTATTTCTTTTAATTCTTCTTATAATTTATTTTTATATTTCTATTATAACAATAATTGCTTATTTTTTAATTATTTTTTTATATAATTCCTTGGCTGATTTTTTTGTTATTTTTTATTTTATTTATATATTTATTTTTATGAAATCATTCCGCCGCAACGCGTTGGTCCTTCACTAGTAGTATATATAAATCCTCAGTTTTGGGACGGGTGGCTGCGAGTGCGGAGGCGCGAGCGGGGGCGAGCGCAAGCGTGAGGCGCGGGAAGCTGGAAGCGGGAAGGAGAAAGCTGGGAGCGGGAAGGAGAGAGGGGGTGGGACCAGGCGGGTGGGGCCCACCCTTTTTTTTATATTCTTTTAATTTTATTTTTCTATTAATTTTGAAAAGCAAAATTTTTGAAAAAATTAATATAATTTCTTTCAATTATTATAAAAATTTAAAATATATGCGTATTTTGAAATATTTAGATTGTATGCATTAAATATAAATTTTAATTTTCTATGAGAGAGAGGAGAATTGGTTTGAATTTCAAACCCCAAATTACAGAGAGTTGAAGTATTATTGATTGACTCAAATCTCATATCTAAGTAAATTTTGAAAAATTAGATTTATATTTTTCGGTCTTAAAACTGTAACACGAGTAAGATTTTAATCATCGGACTTTAATGTGTTATGATTTAAACTATGAGGCATGTGATATTTTCATCCTCAAACTTTAATTAATTGTAATTTCTAACTTGAAATATGAGATATATCATTTTAGTCATCAACCTTTATTACTACTATAAATATAATTTATTATTCGTATAATTTTCGCCCTATTTTTTTAATCCTTTTTATTATTTTTATATTTTTATTACAGTAATAGTAGTTTATCTCTCAATTTTTTTTTATATTTATATATAATTCCTTAACTCTTTTTATTTTATTTTATTTATTTTTATATTTTTATTACAGTAATAGTTGTTTATCCCTTAGTTATTTTTTTTATATAATTCCTTAACTCTTTTTATTTTATTTTATTTATTTATTTTTACAGAACCATCCCGCCGTAACGCGCGGGTCCTTCATTAGTTTTCAATATATGAATCCCGACCGTTTTGAAAAAGAGTGTGGGGCCACATACAATATTTTAAAAAATAATTGCACACTACTCTCCGACCTTTTCACTATTTTTATTTTGGTCTATAATCTTTTTATTTGAAATTAAATTTTTAAATCTCTTGATTTAATCGCAATAAAATGACACGGCTAAAAGAAGGTTTTAGAATTAACAATATTATCATATCATCGTCTATTTGGTTTTCTCTTACATGCCAATTTTAGTCCCGAAATTTATATATTTTTAAAGTTGAGATAGAGAGACAGAGGGAAAGAGGGGGATTTGCTTACGTGAACGTACGATCGGGACGAGGATGGGGAGTACCACTCGTGCTTGCGAAGCCTAGGAAGAGAGAGAGAGATTGGAAAATGAAGGGAGAGAGAGAGAGGCATTGATGATCGGAAAATGAAGGAAGAGAGAGAGAGAGAGATCGAAAAATGAAGAGAGAGAGAGAGAGAGGGGGGGGGAGGGCAGGGGAATGAGCGACGAGGAAAGGAAGAGAGGATAGCGGGAAAAAAGGAAGATGGGGCAATGGGCGTGATATATATATAAATATAGTAGTCATAGGAAACTTCAAACCCCCCCTGTGGTTCGTTGCATTCTCACTTCTTATTGCCACCCAGAAAAACATAGGAAAATAATACCAAAATAACACAAACAAAAAAAAAAACTAACCACGCAAAGCTGTGGTTAAACGTATCATTTAACCCCCCTGTGGATATTCATCTTTTATCTTATTCGGAAGCTTTTTCGTTATATTTCGTTAATTAATTAACAAAAACTTCAGATACCATCTAATAATTTTTAAATTCGAATAGAATCACATTTAGTATCCTTTATTTTAACTTGTCACGGATTTAAAAAAAATAATATAAAAATTGATAAAAAGATAAAAACGAAAGCCAATGGGGGGAGCAATGATACCGTTTTTAAACCAAGGTGCAAAGTGGAATGCACCGAACCCACAGGGGGTTTTTGAAGTTTTTCCATATATATACTATTATTATATATATAGAAGAGAGAGAGATGAGCTACTATGTCATATCGAAGCAAGAGCCTTCGTGTTCCCAAGCCTCCCCGTTTTTTCGATTTGTTGCTGGCTTTCGAATCGATCGATTAGCTCCGTTAAACTTGAATCTAATAGGTATGATGTATATAGAAAATAATTTATGATTTTACGATATATTTACCTAGTGAAAGAGGGGGCTCAAAATCAACGGCTTGAAAATAAAATCTTATAAAATGAAAAATATGACATTAAATATTTAATCAAAGATAATTGATCTTGTTTTATACAGTATAAAAGAAATTTCTATCAAACAATTTACGTGATTTAGGATTCTAACCGCTTAACTTGCAAAGGCTTCACTGACGGCCATTGAAATTTAAATTGATTTCTGAGCCCATTGATCATATCAGGGCAACATGAATCGAAATAATAAATTATTTTCTAGGCTAATTACTCAATACTTAGATCAAGTTTAACGAGCAGATACATCGACGTTCGAAAGTCGCAACATTGAAAAAACGAGCTGGAAAGCTCGTGGTTCGAAGCTAGAGTCTCTAGTCTTATATATATATATACTATAAATATAATATATATTGATATAGTATAATTAATATATATATATATAATATAAGTCCGCTATGGTGCTTGTAATAAAGTGTCAGAGCATTTGTGCTTGTAAAATTTTTTACCTGTTTAATCTACTCTCGGATCATTTTCAAACCATTAGATTATACTATTCAAGCAACCACGCACTTAAACCTAGGAGCCGCACAGTCATCCTAGACCGCGTATTCCTTAATACCAAGGGCTAAAAGCTTCAAGCACCAATGACTTGGTTACTTTTAAAACATAGGAAGCTCAATTCTATCTATATATATATATATTATATATATAATATATATATATATATCTATATATATATAATATTATATGTGGGGGCAATTTCCATCGGGACCACACTAAAATGTTTTAAATTTTAAAGATCTCCACAAAAGTTAAAATATCATGCATACCCCTAATTAAAATATAAAAAATTATCATAAATATTCCTATTATTAAAATACCGTCAATTTACCTTAATTAATAAGGGGTTAAGTAACAAAATGATGAATTTACCCTAATTACTTGGTACTATATTACTATTTAAGGAATGTACCGGAGATCCCTCAACTATATCCTATTTTGAAGTAATTTCTTTAACTATGCAATTTTTTGTTAAGACCTTTTACCTTTTAGTTTTTTAAAATTAAGAGATTTAGTATAAAAAAAAATATTAAATTTAACACAACTTTTCAGTTGAAATAACTAAAATAATTTAATTTCAATAGGTAAAATGTATGGAGACCCCCTCAACTATAACTGATTTTGATATGGTCCCATCAACTTTTTTTTTTGTTGACACCCCTTTAACCTCTTTTTTTGAACTTTTATATTATTTCATTATTAATTTTAATAAATTTAATAAATTTCTCTTTCCCTTATTCCCTCCATTAATTTTTTTATTATATCAGTGATAAAATTAAAACCATTAGAGTACTAAAGTAAAAATTCGGTAAACCACGGGATACTAAAGTAAATATTCAATAAATCATAGGTGGGATATCTAAATTTTTTTTGTATATAATTTAACGAAGAGTTAAGGGAGGTGCTGTTGGAAAGAGAAAAATAAAGTCATAAGGTACTAAAGTGATACTTTTTAAACTATATGATATTAAAGTAAAATAGTGCGAAACCATAAGATTAGTATTTGAAGTTTGCCCTAAATTATATATAATTATTGTTATATGTACGGTTAGAATGATAGTGATTTTCTAAAAAGGCTGAATGGATAATTTGTTGAATTATATGATCTAACAGATAGAAATATTTAAAAAGCTAAATTTAACGATAGAAAATTTGATAGCACTAAATGCTCCATGCTGTTAGAAGTATTTATCGTGTGCACCGTATGGAAAGAAAGATCTCACCCCAATCATCCATCCTTGTAATCTCTTCCGATATCCGAACTCTTCGCGTCGACGTTTCGACTGCAGCAGTCAGACAGCAGCGGCAACGGCCCGGGGGATCAGCGAAGAGGAGAGAGAGAGAAAAAAAAACAGCAGCAATTCAAGAAGCAGAAGCTCTGCAAGAGAGAGAGAGAGAGAGAGAGGAGAGAAGTTGAGAGGTTGGAAGGGCGTTGTACGAATAAAAAGAGAAATTTTAAATTTCAAATTTCAAATTTCAAATCTCAAATCTCAAGTTTCAAATTTCAAATTGTAAATTTTAAATTTTTATTTCAAATTTTAAATTTCAAAATTTAAAAATTAAAGTTAGATTTTTCTATTTCAAATTTTCAATTTTCAAATTAAAAATTTTATATTTCATATTTCAAATATTAAATTTTAAATTTTAAATTTTAAATTTAAAATTTAGAGAAATTTTGTGAATTGCACAATGGTGTATCCAAACAGTTTTAAAAATTAAACGTGTAAATTTTTAAGAGTATAGAATTCTCTATTAAAATTTTTATTTCAAAATTTAAATTCAGGTTGTAAAGTTAAACTATTTTATTTACAAATATTTTTAATTTCAATGTTTAAAATTATATATTTAGATTTTTCTATTTCAAATTTTCATTTCAATTAAAATTTTAATATTTCATTATTTCAAATATTAAATTTTAAATTTTAAATTTTAAATTAATTTAAATTTTAAATTTAATTTTAAAATTTAGAGAAATTTTTGTGAATTGGACAATGTTATCCAAACAGTTTAAAAATAAAATCTGTGAATTTTTTAAAGGTATAGAATTCTCTATTTTATTTAGACCAAAATCATAGTTTATATAATTTCATAGAGATTTTTACTATGCACATCGCAACAGTGCCCTAAATTGGTCAATTTCAAAAATAAATGTAAAATAAATAAAATGAAATAAAATTTCAAACATAAGTTCGAGGAACCAATAGTGTAATCTACCCTTTTGATTCGTACGTTTCTATTCTATTTTTTATGTTTGATCGTATTACTTATCTTGTTAAATTTTAACATTTGTTAAATTCATAACTTTATCACTTTATCTATTATCTTACAAAGAACCCCTACCTATATATATATATATATATATATATAGAATTATGCTACTATACTATTATAGTACAAGCCCTTGGTACTATGAGGTTTTCGGCCGTTGGATAAAGGCCTGTGCCGATTAGGATGATAGTGGTCTCCGATTAAATTGATAGTGGTCCCTAGGGTTGAGTGGTGGTTGGTTTAATAGTATAATCTAACGGGTGGAAATGATCAAAGGGTTGATCTAACGAGTAAGAAACTCAATAGTACCAAGGACTTGATACTATGACATTATAGTAGCCGCGAAGCACAGCAAGCAGATTCCGTGCTTCAGCTCATTTTCGATGTTGCGACTTTCGAATCGTCGATCGGCTCCGTTAAACTTTGATCTAGATATTTGAAGTATCTAGAAAATAAATTTTATGATTTTACGATATCATTTGCCTAGTGAACAAGGGGTTCAAAATCAACGGCTGAAAATAAAAATCTTACAAAATATAATAATATGACATTAAAATTTTAAATCAAGTATTGATCCTGTTTTATATAGTATAAAGAATTTCTATCAAAATTTCACGTGATTTGGATATTTCTACACCGTTAAACTTGCGAACGGCTCACTACCGGCGATTGAAATTATTGATTTTTGAGCCCATTCGATCACAGGCAACAGATATCGAAAAATAATAAATTTATTTTCTTAGGTACTCCAAATACTCTAGATCAAGTTTAATGGAGCCATCGATGATTCGAAGTCGGCAACATCGAAAACGAGCTTGAAGCACGCGAAGGCTCCGGCCTTCCGATAGCATAGTAGCCTCACTCTATATATATATATTATATATATATATATATATATATATATTATATATATTATATATAGCTGGGCTGCTATCGCTCTCAGGAGCACGGAGGCCTCCGTACTCCTGAGCCGTTTTCGTTGATGGAATTTTTGAATCGATGATCGGGCTCCGTTAGACTTGATCTAGCGCATTTGAAGTTCTAGAAAATAATTTTTGGATTTTTGATATCATTTACCTAGTGATCGAAAGATTCAATCCATAATTTTTAATGGTTGATATCTGCAGTTTTCAAGTTTAACGGTGTAGAAGTATTCAAATCAGATGAAATTTGATACAAATTCTCTATATACTATCTACAACAAGATCAATATTTCTGATCGAAAATTCTAGTGCTATATCACCACTTTTATAGGATTTTTTTTCAGCCGTAAAAATTATTGATTTTGAATCTTTTCAATTACTAGATAAATGATAGCTAAAATACGCAAAAAAATATATTTTCTAGAAACTTTAATACGCTAGATCAAGTTTAACGGAGCGATCATCGATCCGGAAGCTCCATCATCGAAAACGGCTCAGGAGCATGGAGACCTCCGTGCTCCTGAAGCACAGTAGCCCTGCTCTCTCTCTCTCTCTCTCTCTATATAATATATATATTATATATATATTATATTATAATATATATATCACACAGGGTACAAAAGTAATGCTTTTTGCAAATCATATGATGAAAAGTACATAATATAAGATAGCCAAAATATAATATTAATATCACACCCGTATGCACCGACCGTTTCTAGAGCAAGTGCAAAGGGTTTGGTGGTTAGTATTCGAAACACCAGTTCGAATCCTATTTATTTACATTCGAGCTAAGTTATTTCTAAATAAAATAAACGAAACGGATAACATGCTACCTATCTCTAAAAAATATATATATATATATTACACGCGAGTATGCGATTCATAAAATTATATATATATATATATATATATATATTATATATATTATATAGTTAAAGATAATTATTGTATTAATTTTTCACATGGAAGTTACACACACACAACCACAACAACAAAATAACAAAAAAAAAATCATGCACTTATTTTTCCTTTCTGGGGCTTGAACCCTCACCTGAGTATACATACACACTCAAATTGTATACAATCATCACTCTTTTAAACTTAGAATCTTAAGGGATTTACATATATATATTTTCCATTATTTCCTATAATTTTGTTGCACTCTCTCTATATTTGTATATACATGTAACTATGTAAGAAATCTTGTTCACAAGAGCTAAGAATTCAAGTTAGGGTTTGCAACAAAGTAGGCAAGAACTCCTACTAATGGAGCATTGATGTAAGTCGTTGGCTCCGATTTGCGAAAATCCACACGGTCGTCTTCATAGACATCATCCTCTCCTGGCCCGCCGACTACAGCTCCGATCAGCGGATTAGGGTTAGGGTCAGAGGACCTGTAGTAAGCTGAACCATCCTTGCATGCAATGAACTGAGGGTGGGTTACAATCGACGGTAACGACGAGGCCCGGTGGTGGATCCTTTGAGGATATCGATCACCGTACCCGACCATGTAGGACATGTTCATCGGATTATCTCCTAGCAAGTAATCAACCTGAAAAAGTTACATTATCGTGAAACAACGAAAAAGAATTAAAAAAACGATAGCAAAATATCGTTAGCACTTCTAAAACCCAACGTTTTTGGTGTGTAGCTCTTTTTGTCAAGATACATTCTTTCGTATTCCATGCGATGCTATTTGTAATTGTTTTAGGAACCTCCTAAAACGTTTGAAGAGAGAAAAAAAAAACACATCTACAGAAGTTCTCTATTGACATGTATGATCCTACAAAATCCAAATTATCATATATGCTCTTTAACAATTCATTTCTTAAATCCCTTGCATAATTCAATTTATATATATATATATATATATATATATATATATATGCATCATTTTAAAGATAAAATACCTTATAGAATCAGGTAATACAAGTCCTGATTAGGGTAGATTAACCGCAGAAGTCGAAAACTGAGCAAGATTTGAATTTTCTTCGGTTTAAATTTATTGAGATGTGGCCTGGCCCAAAATTTTATCCAAATCTGAGCCTGAACGAGGAGAGTTTATTCGATGCTAAAGGGATAAGGTTTCAGATATTGGTATATAAAAACGAAAATCCGGCGGATTTGAATTTGGGTATGGATTTTGTGCGAATCCGACCCGAACTTGAACTCGATACGAATCCGAATTGATTTTCTATTGTATAATATATATGTATGTTTGATGTTAATATTTGAATTTCTATCTTAATATTTTAGATTTTCATGTAATATATTTTAAAATATAGTGAAGAGAAATAATTTCTTCATATTCTGATTTTTGGGTTTTGGTTTGGGGTTCGGGTTTTTGGTCAGGTTCGGTTTTGGATATATAATTTTCAAAATCTGTCTGGTTCGGGTTCAGGTTTTTGCAAAAGCCGCTTCAAATTTGACCTGTTGACATCCCTAACCAGACCACGTTTTCTCTTATTTACTAAATAGACTTTGCAGAGTTAAGACCCCTAGTTAACAAGCCACTAGAAAAATTTCTATATAGGCACCTGACTTTTACAACAATTTCAAAGCAACTTGTCATAAAAATTGCAGAGGGTGCATTTAGATTTGATAAACTTTTCTACTGCTTGATGAACACAAATCATGACAAAATCCGACCTCAAATCGTCTGAAACGCTTTCAATTTACTAAAAATCAAGTCGAATCGCATCCGGTGATGTTATCAAACAGAGGGTTTAACAAATTCTGAAATGCAATTCCATCCAAATCAGTGATTTAGGGAGATTTCCAAACACCAAAAAGAGTGTGTATGAGAGTGATACCTGCTTTTTAGCTTGTAGTCTGAGGGACTCTGGACCTACAGTCATGCTCCCACAGTTAACAGTTTGTGAAGTTTCCGACAGGTACTTCGCATAGGCGAGGAGGAGGAAGGAGATTGCAGTGACATGCTGCATGTTGCTCCCTCCTGGCTTGTAGATTAGCCCGCCAGGGGTGTACTCGATGTGCGGTGACGACGACGGCGGCGATTCCGGTATCAGGGTGCACATGAAGCTGTCCGCGGATTCTTTGTAGGATTGCAGGGAGAGAATTTGCCCTTGCAAGAATTCCTGCACCAGTAGAACAATCTCGATCGTATACGTTTGGAAAAAAAACATATAGAACTTATCTGAACTATGAATCATTTTGAATCCACTGTCCGAACTTCTAAAATTTTCATTTTGTCATCCAACCTTTCAATTGTTCGATTTGATTCAGTCAGCGGCACTTTAACTGTTCGTTTATCTTTACAGGTTTAGTTAGTATACTTCATGCAATTCTCGCAACCATAAATTCATTAAAACAAAAAAATTTAGTTTAAAATTTGAAGGCAAAGTGCTGGTGACTAAGATATTTGGTATATGACACCACTTACTTTAGAGACCAGGACATTTAGCCCAGCATGCTTGTTGTCCCATCCAAACTCATTGATGTTGTCTTCTGCTCCAAGTGTTTTGCCATTGTCCTGTATGTAGTTGAGGAAAGTATCATTTTGGGTGGCCCTTCTAAGCCATGCTGCTCCCCATAGTAACTCATCCTGCACAGACAAATACTGATATTATAAGTTCATTGATGAATCATAATTTCATAATGACCTAAAATAGTATATACTTTCTGAAAAGATCAATCTAATAAAAAATGATTCGGGAAGGTTAACAATTATATATATGTCACAATCCTTATTTTTGATCAATGTGGAAGTAATATGAGGAAACAAGTGAATACTTGCGCATTTTGATTAATCAGATCTATGACCACCTTCAATACTCTGAAGCCAAAGTTTTCCAAGTTTAAGCTTATACAAAGGCTCGAACCTTCTAATCTTATAGACGACAATTGGATAACTAACTACTAATCTTATTAAGTTACTAGTGATTTGATGAACTAGCTAGCTTTTGTTCCATGCTATATGACTAAAACATGTCATAGGAATACTGTATATAGGTCTTGTAAAAATTCAGTCCACTAGTACTAATAATTCGTTGGACACAAACTGCCACTCTAAGGCGTTTAAGCTTAATTATTAGTATTAAAATTCTTAATCCTTATATTCTCAATTATAATATTTTTTTTTTTTCATCAGATATGAGACTGTTGGGTGTTACGGTTTCTCTTGTTGTCACGATATATCGAGGAAATTTTAAATTGCAATTTGCAAGTGTGGTCTCACTCCAAAGTTGCTGCATCAGCTATCTAAGAACACAATAATACGAATTGAACGGCTGTGATTGAGCAATGGGGCTCCAAAGATCATATCTGTCCCTGTATTAGCTTGCTCAGGCTCCAAGGAATACATCACTATCCACTTCCACTGAACCTCTGCTCCTGTCTCAAAAACTTGGAATAAATTTATTCCTCCCAGATAACAAAAGATTATCACTTCCCTGGATAACTTTGGTAACTCATATGAGCATCTAATACTGGGGCTTTTACTTAGGTACACCTTTAGGGTTTAGGGTTTGTGGTGGAGAGGGATGATGGTGGAGGAGCGGGGGCGACGACGGCGGTGGCCAGCAGGGGAGGGAGCTGATGGTGGATGGGTATGGTGGCTGGGGATGGTGGGGAGGAGATTGTGAGGGATGGTGGGGGTGTGAGCTAAGAGGGAGAAGAGAAATTGGGAGAGAATGAACGAAATGAGAGAATAATTCTAACTATCCATCAAAATCGATAGATAGTTAAGAATTTAAAAACATAAGAACTACCGTACTCCTAATAACATAATAATCCTGTTCATTTACTACCGTGCTAGTACGTACTATACAAATTAATCTGCATTTACTATTGTGCTAGTAAGTACTACATAAATCACTTTGCGCGTGACATACTAAGTTTTAGCTTCAAAAGCATGCGTGCGCAACGTGTATTACTTATGCTACCTCTTTCGATACTTTCGTACATATTTTTTAGGGTTCATTGCAGTTTCAGATCTCGTACTATAAGGCAGTTGATATTTTGGTCCTCACATTTTAATTTATTACAATTTCTGCTCGAACTTTCAGAATTGTTGCAATCAAATTTTATAATCTAATTTAACTAATTAAATATTAATTAATTATTAATACAAAAATGACAAAACAGTGTTGTAATTAATTACGCATCAATAATTAAAAGGATATATCATTTTTATATCAGTGATAGTGTCAACGTTTAGCCAACTAAATTAAATTACATAACTTAATTATAATAATTTTAAAAAATCAAATCAGAAAATACAACAAATTAAATTTTAAAGATCAAAATATCACCTATCTTATAATTTAAGAACCAAATGCGTAAAATATTCTATTTTCTAGTGTAGAGCTACTATACTATCGGAAGCATAGAGGGTTTTATACTTCCGACTTTTTGGCCCTTGGATTAAGAATTGTACGATTAGGATGATTGCAGTCGTCCCTGAGGTTAAATAATACTCCTAGAATTGAGTGGTCCCCACATGATAATAATATTAACCTAAAAATTAGAAATAATTAAAGAAATTGATCTAAGGACCAAAAAATTCAAAACACCAGATTTTCTATGGTTTGGATAATATAGTAACTCTACTCCTATTTTCTGTTATGTTGGTAAGCCAGCAATATTGCAAGTCTAAAGAGAGAGAGAGAGAGAGAGGGAGAGGGGTAAGAGGAGGGCAGTCTTGCCTGGTAGCCATCGAAGTCGCAGTAGAACGGGCAGACGCCGGCCTTGAGCCCCGGGTCGTCGCTGTAGGCGCCCTTGTAGGCGTCGGCGAATTCGAAGGCGCGCCGCGCGCTCTCCAGCAGCCGGTCGGCGTACCCGTCGTCCGACAGCGACCGGAACACCATCGACGCGGCCGCGAGCGCCGCCGCCGTCTCCCCCGCCACCTCCGACCCGGGCCGGTCCGCGCTCACGTTGTACACCGTCCGCACCGTGTCCATGTCCTCCGGCCTCTCCCAGCAGTTGTGGTCGCTTATGGGATCGCCAACCTGAGTTTAATTACCACCACTCCATTCTTCAGCAGTTGTGTGTCGCTAATATAGAATTGATGTTGCGCTGTTATGATTGATAATACCATAACAAATAATATATATTTGGTTTATTATTGAAATGAAAATATAAATAAATATTTGAAGTTCAAGAGAGTTGTTTGTGTTCAGAGAGAGTCGTGTGCTGATGGGCTGATGGGAGAGGAGGTGGTGTACTGAAAGAGAAATTTGAGTGATTTTTTTTTTGAGAATAAGCCTATTTAGAATTCAAAATCGTACGGAGCTACAAATAAATTGGATCATTCTCATTTTATTGCAAAATAAAAATTAAGATTTGATTTTTGTAAAATAAATAATAATTATTGAAATTAATAAATTCTATTCTAATTATATAATATAAAATAGGTGAACTAAACAAGCATTCGAAATATCAATCATTTTTATACCAGTAATATACAATATTTAGTCACATAAATTAAATAATTTAGAAAATTTAAGACAAAAATTACAGCATTAATAACGAAATATATAATTTAGCCTAATTTTTAAATATGTGGACTAGGTTGTTCTAGGAAATTGGTCCATCTTGGACCAGGCTTGGGTTGTAGTAACTGCAGGACTACGTACGAAAATAAATAGCTTTTAATGTGTATTGTACGTATATAGCTAGCTACTCAATTGCAGTATATTGCCCCATTGCTACTAACCACAAAAGGTTGTTAGTAAATTCCTAATTACAAGGACCCCAGAGGGGGGTTCAGTCTAAAAATTTGAGTGACGTAGTGAAATGCACGTGAAATAAGAATTTAAGAAATAGTGTTACTTTTAAAAATACTTATATAGACTCTGATGGTAACTAAGATTAGGACGTTGGCAATCTAGTAAAAAATTATTTTATCGTCTGAAAGCCAACATTTTTAGTTTTTTTATTTTCTTTGCTTCTTGTTTCTGCTGAGATTTTTTTTTTTTTTTTGCCTCGTCGATGCATACTATTTTTTTCTTGAAAAATAAAAATAAAAATAAAAGTGAACTAAATCAGCAACTGCAGTAGCAGCAGCAGAATGACGATCGACAATGCAAACGTAGGTAGCTAGCTCGCCTGCACAAAAATGCGGTCGGGCAGCTGCGCGACAGTCTTGAGGAGGTAGTCCGTGGCCCACCTGACGGCGGCGGCGGCATGCCGCAGCTCGTCGGACGGCATTTGCGCGCCGAACTCGACGACCCCCCACGCGAGCATGGTGGCGGTGAACGCCATCGGGAACCCGAACTTGACGTTGTCGCCCGCGTCGTAGTACCCGCCCGCCAGGTCGACGCCCACCCCCGCCCCGTCGGACAGTCCGGAGTCCCCGCGCCAGCTCGCGCGCTGGCCGCCGCCGGCGGGCAGACGGCCCGACCGCTGCCCCTCGAAGAACAGAATCGACTTCGCCAGCGCGCCGCGGTAGTCGTGATGACGGCCTGCAGGAACGGCGCGGACGCGCGAGGGAGGGGAGAGCAGCAGCAGCAGTAGTAATAGTAGAAGTAGTAGGAAAATGTGTAGTGTCATTTTTTCTTTTTTTTTTTTAAAAAAAAAAAAAACTATTTGGGGGGGGCGGGGGGGTGGTTAGTTTTGTTTGGTTTGATTTGATTTGGCGCGGTAGTGGATTTATAGATGGGAAGGGGACAAAGGTGGTTGATCACGGGCGGGAGAGGTGGTGATGAGCGTTTTTTAAGGGGTTGTGTGGTTTTTTGGAGTGAATGCCGACACGGGCGGGAAGGGGAGTGTGCCAGTAGAGAGGTCACATGCCATGTTAGGACTTCGGTCCCAAAAGAAGCAAAAAAAAAAAAAGAAAAAAAAAAAAAGGAGAAGAGGTGGGGCAAAGAGAGAATCCGAAAAAGGGGTGTGTGTGAAGCTACCGTACCTTTCTTGCGTAAATGTTAAATTTTGTTGTCTCTCTACAATAAAAATGGTCTATAGCGACACTTTTAAATATAGATACATATTAAAAAAATACTGCTAGCTAAAATTATCGACACTTTTAAAAAGTATTGCTATATGTGGGATCGCTAGGTATATAGCAACAGTTAAAGAGTGTCGCTATAACCTAAAAGAGTGCTGCTAATTTACCAACACTTATTTCAGTATTTAGCAACCGCCGAAACTCTATCTCGTTGGCTGCGGTGGCGGAGGAGGACGACAGGAAAGGCTCTTCGTCTAGAATTTCAGTGGATTGAGTGAAGAGAGAAGAAAAGATGGTAATTGATTTTTCTTTTTTTTTTTCAGAAATGGATTGAGTAGAGTAATTTTTTATTTTTGGTTGAATTGGGCTTTATATTTAGGCATTAATAGATGTTTTTTTAAATTTTAGCATAAATAGAATACTTACTCAAAAGTGTCCCAAACATGTGTCCCTATAACCTAATTCTGTTGTAGTGTCTGATTTTTTATAATTTTATTTTGTTAAAATATCGTAATTAACTTTATCTCGACACTTTAAATACAGAAGAAAAAAATAAAAGAAAAAAAAAAAACTATTGTTTTTTTTTTCGTCATTCTATATGTAGTTATAATAATTTTTAATAAAAAAAAAAAAAAACTACAGTTATTGACTTTCTATCAAACAATCGAGTATGGGAGATTTTTCTTCTCGCCTAAACTTCAATTCAATTAAGAGTCGTTTTTCTTTTAAAACTTGCTTACAGCTAAATAAACAGGGGCATAAGGCTCTGTTTGATTGCGGAAAGATCATGTTATGCGTGATCATCACAAATTATAATAGAAAAATATACTTTTTGTTTTCTTATGCAGTTTTATGTTATGCATATTACAATAAATTGATTATTATATACTCTTTGGCTCCGTTTGGTTCGAATATAAATAAGAATTACGTATTTTAGGACTAGGTACAAGTTCAAATATAAACGAGAACTAAACTAATTTTGCGTTCAGATGAAAATTATGTTATTTCTGGGAATAAGAAAAATAGCATTTGAATAGATAAGATGGTATAAAAAATATTATGTATAGTTATAAATAAAAAATAATAATATTACCCCTCTCATTATATTTGAATTTAAATTTTAAAAATTTACATTTATAATTTTAAATTTTAAATTTTAACTTTTAAATATTAAATTTTGAATTTAAAAATTAAAACTTAAGACCAAATTTAAATTTTAAAAATATCAAATATTTAAAATTTAAAATTTAGAATTTTAAATTATAAGCTTTAATTTTAAAATTATAAATTTAAATCTCAAAAAATTTTAAACTTTAATTTGAAATAAATCTCTCTCTCTCTCTCCTCTATAGAGGGAATAAGGGGTGGGAACAAGCTTGTTCCCAGTTCACACCCATAGCAAAAGAGTGTTTGGGTACAAGAGGGGGGATAAAGGCCTTATCCCCCCTCTTGTACCCAATTCAAACAGTTTTATGATCCCACTCAAAAATAAAGAAGCATATATATATATATATATAGAGTCCGGCTACTATACTTTTATGAGTATTGACTCTTTTATACTCATAAGTTTTTGATCCTTAGATTTATTTTATTAATCATTTCCATCCGTTAGATCATACTATTTAACCAACTACCCACTCAACCCTAGGGAACCACTATCATTTTAAGTGGGGATCACCATCATCCTAACCACACATCTGATCAATCAACGGTTAAAAAATTATGAGTACATGGGGGTCTATACTCATAAGAGTATAGTGGTCCCAGCCTATATATATATATATATATATAGAATTAGACTGGAATACGATCAACAGCACCAAACTATTGGTGCTATTAATTATTTAACCCTTGGATTGAGAAATGTGTTGTTAGAATGATGTCGGTCCCCTAGGGTTGAGTGAGCGGTTGGTTCTAATGGGTAAAAATAATTAAAGGGTTAAATCTAATAGTGAAAAACTCGATAGGTGCTATCGATAGTATCCCATCCGGACTATATATATATATATATATATAATGATGTGGGTCCCCTAGAGTTGAGTAAGTGGTTGGTTCTAATGGGTAAAAATAATCAAAGGGTTAAAACTAATGGTGGAAAAGTCGATAGGTGCTATCGATAGTATTCCAACCAGACTCTATATATATATATATATATATATATATAGAGAGAGAGAGAGAGAGAGAGAGAGAGAGAGAGAGAGAGAGAGAGTTGAGCTATAATACTTTTACAAGTATCACCATCATGGTGCTATTAGGTTTTAAGCCATTGGATCTATTTTTTGTTTATTAATGGCCCTTGGATTAAACACTATTCCACCTACCACTACCTACCACCACCTACCACCATCATCTCAACCTCACATCTCTCCATCCAAGGGCTAAAAACACACAAGTATCACCCCCATGATACTTTTACAAGTATTCTAGTCCTACTCTATATATATATATATATGTTTTTTGTGCCAACAATGTTTTAATTGCCTAATAACATTAGATGGAATCTACTGCTTGGTTTGAAATTACAAGATATGTTACAGTAAACTATATCAAATTTGTATAAATTACAGCAATTTGATTATTATATATTTCTGAGGCTACGTCAAAAAACAGAAAAACATTGCTCTATGTGTTTCTCCTCAATTTCTTTTGACCCAACAGCATTAGCCTTCAATATGAGATGAGACATAATAAGATGAAAGTGTTGGCTTAAATGGGCCAGCATTCTGCCCTGTCGGGAAGGCCATATGGGCCGAGTCATGTTCGAAATGGCGTGAGGCTGGGTTGAGTCGAGTCATGTTCGAAGTGACGTGAGGCCAGGTGGGCCGAGTCACAATCGAGACCCGTGGGCACTGTTTCTGTACACTTTAAGTGAATTGGTTCCGTATTTCTAATAGCTCGAGTTTTTGAGATTAATGGTTAGCACCAACGATTCGACAGAAAAGTGCGCGGATAGGCTTAGGGATGGTTATAATTTGATTTCAACCGAATCAAATCAAACCAAACCAAATAAAATAATTTGGTTCAATTTATTTGGTTTCCATTTGGTTCAATTGCGAAATAGTTAATATTCGGTCTTCAATTTCAGTTCGGTTTTGTCATGCATTTTTCTTAATTAACCAAACCGAAAACCTCACTCACGCTTTTTATTCATTAAATCTTATATTTGTATACATTAACACTCTTTCCACAACAAATATTTCAAATTGGATAGTCTAAATTTTTTTTTTTTTTTTTGTATGTAATTTTCCTGCAGATTCAATTTTGATTTTTAAATCATGAAATAACATGCAAGGAAAACAAGATTTCCAAAACCCTTTTGTTGAGCTGTTTGGTTTGGTTCAGTTCTAAGAATAAATTAGTTTGGTTCGGTTCCAGATTTTTCCAAACCTAAAATTTTGATTCGGTTAAAAAAAATTTCTAAACACTGAACCAAACCGAACCAAGTGCACCTCCACATAGAGTACTCCCCTAAAGACTCTAGTCTAATCATGTGTTACACTTTAAATCTCTATTTAGCGGATCATGATTTTAGATTAGTTATGATAGCAGTAACAAAATAAAAAAACTAGTATGCATATTTACTATGGAGCAATGTGGCCTTTTATCTCTCTTTGAACTAGATTGAGGAAATTAACGGTTTATATGAAGCTTTACATTGATGATCCACAGCAAATTAGAGCTTCAAACATTTTACAAAGTCAAAAAATTTGATCACTGATCATTGATCGAATTTGACCAAATTTAAAGGACCTGCTCTGTTCATAGTTGTTAATAACAAAATCAGTGAAATGTTTTAGGTTCATTCATTTGCGATTCTCAGGGATTGTCTCTTTCAATAGTAAGAACAACACCACACTAGAGCCCAAGTGATCACATGATCCTTTTAGATCAGCTAAATAGCTTCCTCCTTTTGGAGTAAATAAAAGTGAAAGCCACCACAAAAGATAAAATTAGAGCATCTTATAGATAGTATGCAGGCTCACACCCTTAATTAGTTGGTTTCATTTGTATATTTTATTAATTCCTTTTCACATAGTTAGTACTTGATTCAAAAAGGAATATAGGGGAATCTATTCATTTAATTTACTTAAGTTATGTGGTACATAGTTAATGCATTAGAAATTAATTCATGCAATTCACCATATGGATATATATCTAGTTGACAGTGACTAATTAAAGAATTTACTTTACAAAAATGTTTTTTTTTTTTTTTTTTTGAGAGAGAGATAGGTAGCACGCTACTCGCTTCGTTTATTTCATTTAGAAATAAACTTAGCTGCAAATGTGAATCAACTAGGATTCAAACTTGGAACCTCGAGTATCAACCACCAAGCCCTTTGCCACTTGCTCTAGAAACGATCGGTTACTTTACAAAAATGTTGATCAAGCAAAGCTAGCTACACCCTTGACCCTACTTGTGAGAGTTCTCATATTAGGAAGTAGTGACATGTATATGATCTGCTTGTTATGTGTAATTTTCCTAGCCAATGGTCCCACAAATAATACCCATCTTCTCTCCCTCTCCACAAAAAAAAAAAAAAAAAAAAGAGAAAAAGATTAAAGAAAGAATTTATGCAGATCATAAGAAGAATAAAGGAGGGGACTGAGTAATAAAAAAGATCCTGATCTCTAATTAAAAATTACATATGATTCAACATCATTCTAATTCTAAAGCACTTCTGCCAAAACATGGGTCATTCAACCTGAAATATAAACAAAAATCGTACACATACTAAGTAATCACTTTTCAAAATTAGATTAAAAAAATGGCAAGTTAAAAATGTATATAATCAATACCTAATGTGAGTGTACATTTATCCTTCTATGTATATATCTTCGCTTTCCTTTTGAAGAATACCATGTTTAAGTTTGTAAAACCATGAATTTAGAGCTGCAATGCAGGTTTAATTGTAGTTGGCCTAAAACATACATTATTTCATTTTATTTGAACTTATCTACAGTAATTGGATCTACAAAAGAGGGGTCCAACTGTTGCAAATGAACCTACACCAAATTGGCTATTGGTAATTAATGCTGATTGCAAGTTCATGCCACAACTTATTAATCATTCCATTAGTAGAGTCGTTAGCCACTTTTTTAGTGCTGGAGTGATTGCTTGTCTCTCTTTTAGTGTGTAATTTAGAATAAGTGATTCTTTTATGGTTTGCTTTACATGTTTAATTACACTTTCATTTCATTTCCTTAGATTAGGCTGATTTGAATTGATCGTTGACACTTTGGATAGTGGTTGCGTGGGAGTACAGATTTATATTGCATATAGAAATTCACTTTATTTTTTATGATCAAATTACTGACACTCTTTACTACGGCAGCTACTCACACTGGTACTAGACATTGATCATGCACCATTTTAAATGATTTATATAATAAACGAAAATATTCGATAAAGAATAGCTTTTACAAAATTTAAGAAAAAATTGGAGGAATGCATCAGTTATTTCTAAAACACCAACAGATATATACACCAGTAATTAATTGACCCTCTTTTTCTTTTCACTATTATTTTCTCTACATTTAGCATCATTAACTTCCAACAGAAAAAAGAAAAAAAAAAAAAAAGAGCCCTACTTTCCTTTTGGGCTATTTATTGTTCTTTATATATTCTGC
Organism: Ananas comosus; assembly: GCF_001540865.1. Classification (NCBI taxonomy): domain Eukaryota; kingdom Viridiplantae; phylum Streptophyta; class Magnoliopsida; order Poales; family Bromeliaceae; genus Ananas; species Ananas comosus. The sequence continues at coordinate 7,239,947 of NC_033644.1, forward strand.
TTCCACTGATGATTGTTGTCAAAAGTGAGAGAGAGAGAGAGAGAGAGAGAGAGAGAGAGAGAGAGAATCTCATCTTCTCAGTACAGCTTTAATTTCCCCTTAAGATCCCAAATGTCTCCAACCAACTTCATTGACAAGCACAAGCCCTTTTTGTGATTTGCAGTACTTAGACTTTGCTTGCTAGAGCCAAAAACAATAGATGCTATACTCTCTCTCTCTCTCTCTCTCTCTACTGTACGGCACCGTTTGGTGAGGAGATAGGGATAGGAATAGACTCTTATCCCCCTTTATACCCAAACACTAATTTTTTATCCGAAAATAGTAGTTCTCGGTTATCCCCACCAATACTTCATTTTCTATATAAAACTATCTAAAATTATTCTTATCTCCGGGAACAATCCAATTTTCATTCAAACGCTATTTTTCTTATCTCCATACTTGTACCTATCCCTGTAATAGCTAGTTCTTACTTATACCCGAACCAAACGGTACCTTTGATATATATATGGCCCAAAGATCAACTGCAATGTGCTTTATGCTTGAACAAGCAAGCATACCATGCACTCCAACATCTCTATCCTCTTTTGACTAATGGGTCCATGAAAAGATCAATAAGTGTTTTATTGTTAAGGACAAAGGAACTAAAAAAAACCAGTGTGGAGGGATTTTAATACTAGCAAAGTATGATGCCAATATCAAACAATGTCAATACATTGAAAGGACTAGCTAGCTTGTTCTTGCAATTCGGGCTCCGAATCTGTGTTCGCGTTCAAAATATTAGTTTGTGTTTATGTTTACTATTCATGTCATTTCGCATTGTGTTGTATTTTTCTGGGTTAAATAGATTTTGTGTTGTTTCAATTTTAGATTTCGCTTAATAAATTTGTATCTTGTTTGATCGTTTTGGATCATATTATTGTGTGTCGTGTTTGAAAGTGCCATCTCTTTTATCTAGACTGTGCTCTGTAGGTCTAATAGAAGTTGATTTTAAAATTTGAGAACTACTTTTGTTTATTGGTTGCTGATGTGTTAGTAAATTTATATAACTGCTTAAACTATAACCACAGATCAACTAATACTTTTAATATCATATATGTCAATACATCAATAGTATATATACTAAACGTGTTAATCTAGGTTAGCCGTAGCAACACTCTTTGTAATATTTTGCTCGGACGCAACTTAAATATGCGAAGTTTAATGTTTTATGTACATTTAAAAGCTTGGAGTTAAGCATCTACACTTGAAAAAGAATCTGAATATTTTAAAAAGATGAGTACTGCATCATATGTTGCCATGACTTTCATCAATCCACCATCATTTAGACTACATTAATTTCTCCAAATTCAGACCCCAATTTATTCTTTACTAGTTTCTATATATTAATTTGCAACTTTAACTTCCCTAAAATCCAAAGTTTCATCTGTAACAAATAAACCCTCTAAGTTTTATATATGCGTACACATATATGATTGCAAATTTTAGCTACCTAATTATTTACCTCTATAAGCTCATTACATAAAAAATGTCTTTCAAAATCCACCATCTCTGAATAAATTTGGTTCTTTCGAAGACGTAACGTATATATAAATCCATTTAATCAATAATAATATGCTTTCTTTTAAAAAAAGTAAATCATCATACAAATATTTCACTGTTATTAAACAAGAAATGAAAATATACAAATTAGAAATTTAATTTTCTTTGGGTAAATTGCACTACTAGTCTCTAATTAAATTTTATTTCGAGTTTCATTTTGAATCTCGAGCTTATGATTTTGGCATTCGAGACCCGAAGCTATCAATAAGGTTTCATTTTAGTCTCTCAACTTTCAAAAATATCTCACTTGATTCATATGTTAGATTAAAAAATTATTGTATGTTCCTGATTTATTTTGTATGTTTACATCCTAAATTTATTGGTTCTTCATACTTTCAATTCAATGGTCCAATTAAGAAACATTGCAACTCAATGAACTAAACGGTAGGAACTGAAAATACAAGATTAAAAAAAAAAGAATTGATAAATTTATGGTTTAAAGATATGCATATGCACTATATAGGTGAAGGCAATAATATGCACAAGGACTAAAGTGAAACTTTTTTCAAGAGCTTAGGGACTAACAACATCAAACGTGAAAGTTTGAGGACCAAAATAAGAATCTGCCAAAAGTTTAGGGAGCAGTGGTGCAAATTTTCCCATTTTCATTTGGAGTTTGTTAGTTGAGTTTGCATTGAGAATCACCTTACACTTTAATTATTATAAAAAAAAAATCAAAAAATAATAGTTGGTTAAGGGAGGTTAATGGACCGGGCGGGGTTCGGGCCTAATTTGTTCGCAACTTTTGAACCAAACTTGGGCCCTTATTGGGCCTACCCAAAATTTGTTTCAATTTCGTTGGGTTTGTGTTCGCATCTAATTTTTTAACCCGAAATCATTGTGCATCGCGTTGAGCCCAAAAATGATGTGAAGGGTCTAGAAACCTAGCCGGAGTATATCTACATAATTGTTATTTGAGTAGAGCATTGCTCGAAAAATAATAATTTCTTACTGTAGTTGAAATAGAAGGTCTAGAGCTTCTACATTTAAGCTCCTGACAAAACAACCGTTCTAGATTTTGTTCACCACATGTCTGACTGCTATCTCTTCGGTTAAAAGTTGTTAGAAAACTTGCAACAACAAAAGCGTAGTATCGAATATTTTGAGCGATCGACGAATACCGGTATATATATATGCGGTGGTATTACATGTTCAATAATGTTATACAGTAAAAACACTCTTTTATCTTTTCATGGGGCCTTTCTAAAGCCTGTTTTATTTTTTGAGGGTCTTGGGTTCTTGGATGATCATTTGGTGACATGACTCTCCAATTTAAAATTTCTTTTTTAAGCACCAAACTTAATAAATTGTTCTGCAGCTTTGTTTATTTTTGAACATTATGACCAACAAGAATTTGTACCTTGTCATTTTCTTTTGTTTTCTTTTGTCCCCCCTCCATCTTTTGATGCTTGATTGGGTTTTGTAGCAGTGCAATTATTTGGTTGATTTATTGCAAGTGAAATAATTAGCTGTCCACAAACCCCCAAAAAACTCTCTTTCATATGATTGTTTAATATTGGTGCAATTATGCCTTCCTCTAAATTATAAGGTGTTTGCGCAATGCGTGAATATGTAACCAAGAAAATTTTTCGAATTGTTGACGCTAATCATTAATCTTAAAAATTTGAACGATTAGAAATACACAATCAATTTATTTAAAGCGTACAGAAAGCATCACAGATTTCTATTGTAGCTCCGCCCAACTTGCCTCACACATTTCGAATATGACTCGGTCTAATCTAGCCTCACACCATTCCGAACGTAACTCAGTCCAACTTAACCTTTCGTCACAGAGCACGATGTTGGCTCATTTAAACCAACAAAATCTACTATATCACACTTATACTGCATCATCAATAACTAATTAATCACATCTTCTTTTATAAAAATACATAATGAAAATATTTTTTTATAATTATAATGGGATGAATAAATTTAAAAAAAAATTATTTAATTAACTAAAAACGTCACATCACCGATATAACTAATGCATTCTAAAATTTTTCGTATGGAACTCATGCGACCCCATAAGTCAATATATTTCGTGGCCCACAAGTCAATTGTGCCTTTTTTTTTTTTTTTTCTATTTTCAAATTTTTATTTATATTGATCCAAAAATACTTCTACTATATAGGAGCAGTTGTAACCAAACAAATATGCCTAGTCCAACCCATGTGAAGCTTAATTAATTCTTTTCATATTTCCTTTCACAAAATGCATGTTTAGAGAAAGGAAAAGCATAACAAGCACATGGTGTGCAAAGTACATCCAAATTTCCTTTCGTGCGAGAAGGAAAATTGTTCTTGGCAAGTCTAATGCTCACCTCCTCTCCATGTCAACAGATCGAATTCGGAACAGATTTTTAACGATCCGAATTCGAAGATTTTTAACGATCCGAATTCGAACCCGACTACCAAATTCGAAATCCAAATTTGAATCCGACTCCGATGAATTTTAAAATTCATATTCAAATCCAAACCTGACCAAAAATTCGAAACCCAAAACTGCAAACCCGAATCTGAAATAATTATTTCTCTTTACAATATTTCAAAACATATTACATTAAATCTAAATTTTTAAAATATAAATTCAAATATAATATCAAACATTTATATATATAGGATCCGGCTGTGAGGTCTCCATACTACTAAATTTTGGAGGTCTCCGTACTACCAAATTATTTTGGATAATACGGATTCCAAATTAACGTCTCTCTCTGTATATATTATAATGTAAAATGTAACGATCTAACCCGTTAGTAATAATAATTCGTTAGGCTCAAACCACCGGCCCAAAATGATTAGGCTCAGTCATTATTAGTAGCATGTAGGTCTTATATAAATTGATCGGAATCAGTATCCCATCCGATGTGGGATTATTGAGGCGTTATATAAAATCAATTCGAGTTCAGATCAGATACAGTCAAAATTCATACCCGAATCCGAATCCATCTATTTTTCGTTTTTTATATTTATATCTGAAACTATATCCGTTTAGTATTGGATATATCCATTTTATTCAGATTCGAATTCGGATGAAATTTCGAGTATCCGTAACCACTAACATTGCTACCACCTGTAGAGTTGTCAACGGGTTGGATTCGGGGCGGATTTTCAAAAACCCGAATCCGAACCTGACGAATTTTAAAAATCCATATCCAAACCGACCAAAAATCCGAAACTTGAACCTGAACCTGAAGCAATTATTATTATTTTTTCAATATTTCAAAATATATATTATAATAAATATGAATTTTTAAAAAACAAATTCAAATATAATATTAAATTTATATATATAAATATTATATATAATATAAAATAAATTTGGGTTCGGATTTGGGTTCGAGTCGGGTACAGTTACAATCCATATCCGAATCCATATTCGTCGGATTTTTATTTTTGATATCCATATTCGAATCCATATCCATTTAGCATCGAATATATTTGTTTTATTCGATTTGAATTCGGATACAATTTTGAGTATCCGTACCCATTGACATCCCTAACTACCTGCAATCTCCTAAAGCGCTACCATACCATACATGTGCACCTTACGTTTGCGTGCAACATGAATGCGCAAGAATAGCGCAATATGTGATGAGATGCACGCTATTTAAAAAAATAAAGTCCCGTGGTATTTATCAGTTCACACATGCCTAAACTATAGGCAGAGAGTTTTCAAACTTAGACTAATGAATCCACTTCATTAGACCTGCAGTCCAAAGTATGAGCCTGAGATATAGGGCCTGTTTGGTTGCGCAGAATGTACGTGTGCTTCACAAGCGGCTGTTTGAGAAAAGCTCCGCATGTTGAGCTTTCTCAAAACGCCATCTTTTTGTGGTTGCACGTCGCGAACATGATGTAGTGCCCCTCTGGAATTTAGCTGTCGAACTAGTGTTTCTTATACTATTTATAGGTGCTTCTATCGTTTCGTGGGCATAATATTTTCTGTGTATGCGGAGGATCTGCTTGCGAGTCTGGATAGAACTGGAACCCGGGGCGCATGACACATTGAGCGTGACCACATGGCCAAACACCTACGTAACCTCAAAATCGGCTTTCAAACATCTTACAACTAAACCAGTAGTGATTGAGTAAAATAACTATTATTTGTATCACTCATCCATGATGCTGCACATTGAACAAAATATCTATAAAAATAAATTCCTTGACGACGAAAATACTTATTTCAAAACATGGAAACAAATTACTCAGAATACAAATGAAAAGGCCTGCAAATATAGTATTTAGAACTATGCTACACCTAATCTCACGCGATCCATTTGTTCCCCCCAATATCTCACTTTTCCCTATATATATATATATTTATAATTATTCAAATTATAACCTTCCTCCAACAAATCTCATGGACCTGGAGAACCAAAAAAATTCTTTAAAAAAAAGAATAATATAGCAAGAGGTAAATAAATTAAAAAAAGTTCTTCATGGCTTGTGTCTCTATTGTGAATTTGTTCCTCTATGCACATGAACTTAATCCTCTTGCTTCAGTTCCTTTCATTATTCTCATCCTCTTGCATGAAGAGATAAACATCCTGTAAAAATCATAAAAAGGAATAATTGTTACCCCATTATAATCATGCAAATATAATGGCACACAACATACAAATTAATTCAGGTGCTTAATTATTGGGTGCAATTTTATGTATAGAAAAAATTCTGCGTGTAATTATTATTATGATTCTCTGTAGCAGAACGAATCTTTGACGTCTATACTAGACAGCCCAGATGCATCCTACTACTGTTGAGTCGCAAGATCATTCCGTGTACAGAATTTTTCAGCGCACGGGACTGTAGAGAATCCACAGTCCCAATATATATATAGGGGTGTTTTTTTCAATTGAGACAATATGGATACTTACTCCCACGGGACATCTCCAACCAACATCCAATCCCCATCTTTATCTTCATATGTGATGGCATACTCATACTCATCACTCCCTTCCATTCCCACTGAAAAAAATAAAATAAAAACAAGAAATAACAAAACAATCAAATTATTGCAAACAATTCCATATTAAGAATAGCTCCCAACATATTAATTTTATGTGATCTTACCTGAGGAAAAGCATTTGAACATGGCTTGTAATGCCCCTCTAAGCTCTTCATAACCCTTGTACACCTTGAGATCCAGTTTCCTCAGATAGGGAGCTCCATCCATGCTCACCTTCACATATTTCGCGGCGTTTTCTTCCGCGTCGTCGCTCTTCCTCCCCCGAAAGCTGTTCATTCGATACGCCCGCACCGGTGGCCATCCGACTACTTGCGCCCTATTCGCCATATTTATGTACATAAATCAGGATCGATCACAACTTACACTCTTGCAAACATATATGAATATCATGCTCGGTATATTTTTTTGATTTACTCAAGAAATTGGTATATTTAGATTTGGATTTGAATGGAACAGCATATACGACATATAAGTTATTTTTTCATAGTAAGATAAAACATCCTACAGGTTGATATATACTGTTCTGCCAAATCATGGACAACCAGACCATATAAAAAGTTTTTTAAAAAAAATCAAACTTAATACTCACAATCATACTAAAAAATTCTTGTAGCGAATGACTTGTTCTTGGATAATTTACTCAAACATCCAAACGGGACCTTTGTGTCTTTTTAAGTAGATTTTCAATTCACAAACAATCGAAGTCTCCAAGCAAGAACAACACATATCAACTTACTTAGGCGGAGGAGCCAAAATCTTGCGCTCCATCTCCTCGGTTTCATCCATCCTCGATCGACAAGACTCGTCGTCGGAGTCGGGTATCGGTCGCTTGTTGCATTTCGTAGCCATCGTCGTCGGTTTCTCCGGCATGTCACTGCCCGGAGGCCGTAGGGTTAGCTCGGTCGCCTTGAGATTCTCGATATCGTTGTTCCCGTGGCTCGCCATAAATCTTTCCAATATCAACCAATCGATCTCGGCGCAATTCGAATTCGAGTTTTTCGCTACACAACTTCTTGATGCAAATTAACTCAACCAAGAAAGATTATGATGATGATGATACATGAAGTAATCAATGGAGGAGATGTTAATTATATGTATATATATATAAACTTTATCAGAGAAGAGTAGTACTACAGGGTGGAATATATTAACATATTATTAATTTTGTTAAGTTATTAAATTTCATAACATGAATGCATATGAAGGTGTTATTTGGTTGAGACATGGACACGGAGGCATGTTGGAGGGCGAGGGGACACGATCCAAGAAAATGCCGGTCCAGACCGGAGACAAGATGCGGACCGGGCCAGGCCGCCGGTTTGGACTGTCGGCTCGGACCGGGACAGCTTGGATTCCCTAGATTCGGTTCAGACCATTAAACTATTCCCACACACCCGGTGCGCCGTGCACCGCACTTTATATTCCATAATTAGTATTTTTAAATTAATTCAAAATTTATAAAAAGACTTATTTTCTAATAAGTGTCGTGTAGTTTTAAAGCCTATTGTTTTTGTACGAGACGTGCTCGATTCGGTGTTTAGAGGCTTAAATCTCTACTTGACTCGAAAATACTTACGGTGGAGATTTTCTACAACACAGTAAAAAAAGTCATCAGTTTTAATTTTAAAGATAAAATTTCATACATCTATGTGCTTGTATATTATTTTTGTTTCTACATCCGTTCCGACATTATTATTTCGTACTAGTCCTATTTTCGTTGCTTGGTATTATATCTATTCAGCTAAAATTTAAATAATTTTCTATGCATAGTATAAACTTAATTATAAACTTGAACTTTCAAGAAGTAACTGGTTAAATAAGCTCAGTATCTTAAATAATCAAGTTATTTTACCAAATCAATACAAAATCTGAATGAGTCGAGCTGTTGTGTTTTGATCATAGAAAATAAGTATTTGAAATTTTATAATTTTTAATATATTAGAACTTTTGAATGCCATAAATAAGAAGAAACGTATAAAATAATAATTTTTAGATCACTATAATATTTTATTTTGTTTAGAAATGCAGCAGTGTACGGTGCACCGGGTTTATGCGATATTTTTTTTGGTATTTGGACCGGGTCGTGCGGATCCGTGGACCCGAGTGTCGCCCATGTGGGTGGAAACAGGTTCTTTGGGCGGCTTACGTTTCAAAGTGAGAGGTGGGAAACTCAAAGACATGTGGCCCATGATTTACTCATGTGTTCATGTTCTCCATCAATTTAGAATTGGTTTTTATTTTATTTTTTATTTTTTATTTTGAGGTTATATTAGATCCTAACCGTTCCCCATTTTATTTACGTTGATATCTAACTTTCTAATTTGCTAGAGTTATAATTATGATCTGTCTAAATTTCTATTACTTTTAAAGCCCTGATATTATCATATAAGATCACATTAATGGTTCGATAACTCTCAATCAATTATGGCACTAATTTTTTCAAAATTTTCAAAGAGCTTAGTAACATGTTTTGCTCCATATTAAGACACCAGATGCTCTGAGGCGATCGATCGTAGGTATGGAATATAATTTTAAGGATGATGAGATTAGGAGAAGAGGTTTGAGTATCAAAGTGAAAATCTGAATAAAAGTTAGGGACCAATGATGTAACCAATCCTAAAGCCTAAAGGCCAAAAAAAAAAAGATTGGCACCAAAATGAAAAAAATTAGGAAAAAGATTGAGGACCAGTAGTGCAATTAACCTTTTTTTTTCCAGGATTTTGGATATGAGAGATGATTCCATCTGATTATTCTTGTTAGATTATCAATTACATTTGTTTGTAATGTTTAAAAGGAGAAAATAATTAAATTTTGCTACTTTTCAATGTCTCTCCTCAACATATATATAAATGTTTCCCCTTTCTCCATCGAATTTTCTTCAGCCATTTTGCATAAAATTTTGTGGCTTTTTAAGGTTCGGAAAATATGAGTAGAGATAGAATCTTAAATAATTAAAGTTTTTAGACAATCAAATTTTATAATTTTTTTATACTATTTTTTTAATATTTAGTTCTTAAACAAAAAATAAAAAAATTTTCAACCTTTTAGAGTAACTGGAGAAATTAATGCTTAGACCTTGCAATTGCATTTCATCCCTTCAAACAGGCAAAATATTAAATATGTGATTAAACCCAAACGAATTTTGTGGAACAACCAGGAATTAAATTAATTTGTCACTCTATTAGACTATAATTAAAAAAAGGGAAAACTTCAAAACCCCCCCCCTGTGGTTTCGTGCATTCTCACTTTGCTACCCTGTGGTTTAAAACGTATCAATTTGCCCCCCTGTGGTTTCGTTTTTATCTTTTTGTTATCAATTTTATTATTATTATTTTTTAAAATCAGTGACAAAATTAAAATTAAAGGATACTAAAGTGACTATTCGATAAATATAGATGGTTATCTGAAATTTTTTTGTATATAATTTAACGAAATATTAACGAAAAAGCTTCCGAAAAGATAAAAATGAAACCACAGGGGGGTAAATTGATACGTTTTAAACCACAGGGTAGCAAAGTGAGAATGCACGAAACCACAGGGGGGGTTTTTGAAGTTTTCCCTTAAAAAAATATCTTAAAAGCTTAATATATTTAGCATTAGTTAACAAATAATATCATCAGAGAGATGTTACAGACACAACAGATTATGATAATTCAAAACCTCAACTTCTCAGGACCCTTATCCTTTTAGCTTGAGCCCCTTTCATCTGATGCCAACAAATAAAAGCTTGAAATAGACAAATGCCAAGATTACCTTTTTCATTGATCCATAAGTTTGGGTGATTGTATATCAGATACCAAACCTCTACATCAGATACCAAACCAATGGTACAAAACTGCGCACACAATAGGGCGGACATACGATAAGAAGAAACCGACCAAGATTATAATGAGATTCAGTTGATGAAATTGAAAAAACACGATGGATAATTCGAATACAAGAATATGATATACATGGTTTGTGCAGAACAGTTTAAACCAACAACAATCTGTGTCGATATGGTTCGCATGGCACTCAAAGGGTCATGAAGCATAACTATACAGATCGAGGAGTACAAACTTCTTATACAACATGATAGAGAAATGTATTACGATACAATTACTGGAATGATTCATTCAATAGAGATCTAGTGGCAGGTCTAAAGATAATGTACACACATACAAATTCTATTTACTTGCACCTCTTTCGTTAGGACCTGAAGGAACCACACCTGGAGAGTCGTGGTTATTACTGCACTCTGCTCCCTGTGTCTTCGAAATGAACAGAAATCATATCGTAAGAAATTGGTAAAAGTCTGCTGACTTAAAAATGTAAACATAACTAGGGTTGGTTTAGTCTAGCTTCTAAAATAGCTTCCCAGCTACGAAAAGCAGCACCCGAACATTTGGCAAATGAAAAATGTGACTACTAGGAAGAACCCCACCCTATAGTGGATGGAGTGTATATCATAGATATACACTCCATTTGAGGTGTATACTTATAGTTTCGATTATCTTTCATTGTGGAGGAAGTGAAAATAAGCTTCTGCACCAAAGTAGAAGCATCAATTTAAGTGTGTTTGTTTCTGCCGTAGCTGAAAAACCGTTATAGTGAGTTTAATAAGATGTTTCCAGTGGTTCTCCAAACAGCTCAACTCAAATAATACTCCAATGTAAGAACCAATTGGCCCAAACAGACCCACAGTACTTAGCCTAACAAAATAGAATTTCAAGCTCTGAAATTTACAGAAATGAAGAAATATGTTAGAGAATTAAGTATGCCAACCTGGGTATTCGAAGTCTGCCCATGAGCTCGAGCAGGCCTCATGTTCAAGTCGATCATTTTGGAATCATTTCTTGCATGATCATTACTACTGCCATCCAAGCCAGGATCAGTAGACATCTTGTGATTCATCATTGACTCTCTTATTATTGTACTGGGCACCTGGTTGTGTTCTCTCCTGTTCTCAATTTGGTCTTTTGGTTGCATTGATTGATCTTCAATACGTCCTGCTTTATCTCCTGGAAACTATAAAGAATAAAAGGGCAACTTTAAGATTTAATTGCATTGAAGTTTTGTTTAAATAACTAATGCGGTAAAACAAGAATAGAAGTTTTACCTCAACTCTTTGCCTCAAAAGGAGGTATCTTCCATGGGTTCTTTTCCCCCCAACATGGACAATCATATCGCACTGAAGGCAAAGTGAAGTACCATCTATCTCACAATAAAAGAAAGCTGTATACGCATACAAAGTAAAAAGATTTAGGTACCAGGAAACACCAATATTAGGATAAGTAGCAAGAGGGACATCACCTACCAGGTGCATTTTCACATATGTCACAGCGAGGAACTTCATTGGGATCGGCAAGTCCTACTCGTACATGTCGACTAGCAAGCTTGTTACACATGTGCACCTATATCACCAAGAGAAAGAAATCATCGCAAAGTCAATGGGATTATCATGTTAACAGTTAACTATGGCCAAGAAATATTGTTATCTCACCATTGTGAGTCTAGCCCACTACCATTAGTAACTGAATAGGCTCGACAATGTTGCAGAAAAATTTTAAACCCAGTTTACCACTGCTATCTTCCTAGTTCTTATGAAATGCCAACTAATCTCCCATTATCTTCTGATAAGGAACTTATAGAGTGTCACAATCATCACGCAACCTGTGCAAACCTATAGACTGAATATAACACAGTAAAAATGTACCAAGGCACCAAGAGAAAACAGTGATTTGTACATGCAATATCAATGATATGAATATCATACAATGATTACATGTAATACATTAGTATCAAACAGAAGGTGTTTCGCTTATTCCCGAAGTGATCATAAGTCCAAAACAATTATATATAAGCATGCAGAGAGAGAAAAGATGCTCCATTAATATGCACCCGCTAGTGCAGCCTTCCTCTCCAGTCAGTTCCTCTTCTATAGTTCTATAGAACCGTTTTCTTCCAATCTCAAAATCTCCATATTTTCATTTCAAAAATTTCATAACCTGCTATTTTTTTATTGATAAATATTTAGCTTGTCATCATTATAGAATACTGAAGTCACCTCTAACTTCTCCTTGCTCATTTATAATACCTATCACAATGCATTATCTTCTTTTTCCTTACTTATGTTTCTATTAGTTTCCGACGTGTTAAGAAAGTTTCATCAAAGTGCAGATGAAATTAAATCCTTTGGTCAAGGATTTTCAAGTGCAGTTTCGCTGTGAAGATTCGAAATCTGAAGCCAAGTTGATCAAGTTAAAGGAATCATAACCCACTCACATGAGCTCGAACAGACATACGCACATTAAATTCATTTTTAGAATAGGGAAACTTTTCTGGAAAGTTTGAATCACATTGAGATCAAAATGATCAAGTTAAAATCAAATCTAGGTCAGGTTGTAAGTCATCAAAAAAACTTGAAGAAGAGGGGAGAGCGGTTTGGTTAATGTGAAAGCACTTTTAGCAACACAACCAGCCTTCAAAACTTGCCGAAGGAAGTCTCTAGATCAATCAAGCATAAGAAAGATAGTAACTAAATTAATTATTATGATAGGACAAGGCGAATTAACAATTCTCACGTGCACGCCAAATTCACGACAACACCCTGTTGATGTGAATCTTAATCACTCTCTAGAACTGCAGTCAAATCCATGTTGATAGATGGAATGGTGAAAGGAATACATTTGCTTAGATCACACTCATGGGACTGTAATGCAAGCTAATAGACCTTTTAGAGGTTAGGTCTCTTCCAATATGAATTTCTAGAGTATACACACAAGGGTGAGATCAGGTAAGCTCAAGATACATGCTTAATATCCAGGTACCCTAATTATAGATGCAGACAGGAGAAGCTTTGTTGGCCTGGAACCGAAGGGACTACAAGTTGAACTGCTTAACAATCTGTGCTCAAGAGCTTCAATTGATTAGTTCAATATGTGGGCTTAACCAGAACACTCTAAAACCTCAACATGACTGAATGTGCAGTCAGATATACAGCTCACTGCTACGAGAATTCATGGATGGTTCAAGATTTGGAGCAGAACAGCATCACTGTGTTGCTTGCACAGAACATATGTGTCAACCATGATTTGTTCGAATTTTCTATGCAAAACTTCATGATATAAATAAACTCCTATGGAACGCTAGTTATTGCAACCAATGTACATTACAACCTCTATGATTGCTCAAATTCTCCCAAGTCACCTTAAATGTCCATGGTATGGACTACTTTAGCAGTCCAAATGACAAACCAAATCATCAAGATCACAAGAACTATGAATAGCAAAACTTTTAACTACATTACCCACTTCAAATCCCGACTTCCTCATCCAGGCTATATAACACTCAACTTAGTTGGATGCTCTAATTTGTGTCCTATTTCTCACACCAAGACATCTGATAAAGAATGTGATCCTAAGTATTATATAACCCCTTTGCCCAGAAACCAACAATGATTTAACCTATCATATGGAGTAGGACGACTGCTGAGTATCAACACAGAGAGTCACAAACAAATATATGCTTCCTTTCCTTGTCTTGCTTACTCGGATATGTCAGCATTTCAGTATCACTGTTCTTGACGCCGGAAACCTCAAACAATTCTGCACAAACTCAATACTGCATCGATATTAAAAAGTCAACTCCTATGTCAACGTGTAGAATGAGATGTGCGGGAAGAGAAGGACGAGGAGGAAGAAGAGTAGAAAAGGAAGAAGAAAAAGAAAGACGTGCTGAGAGTGAAGGAACTCGGCCTAGCAACCACCAAAG